>NW_010294834.1:0-13122 GCF_000700745.2 Antrostomus carolinensis
GGCAGCCGTGGGGGCCGCAGTGCTGTCCTGCATCACGCGGTGTTGCCAAAACCCAGAAAGAAACCCTGTAACGCCCACGCGGTCGGAAGGAGTGGGCGCCCCTTTACCGCAGCGCTGGAGACGTGCAGGATCGCTGACGTGTCCAACGAAGCACCAAAATCCATTAGTTTTTATACACATTTTTTTTTCCATTAATCATTGTCACATAAGTTCCTTTGCATAAATATGCATAGTATGCTCGGCTTTAAATTTAACCTTTTCAATGACTGGTTTCATTAGTTACATAACCTCATCAATATTCTTAACCCAAAATAATCATTGCTCAGTCCTACTTAGCTCTACTGATTGAAATCCTTGATATTCAAATCCAGGTGTGAAGGATAAGGGGTTTCCAAGCAGCAAACCTGGTGTCCATGACTGTCTCCTTAGTTTCTTAAATCAAAACATAAAAATCATAGAAATCATAGAATCATAGAATGGTTTGGGTTGGATGGGACCTTAAAGACCATCCAGTCCCAAGCCCCAGTAATTTCTTCAGTGAGGTTTCTGTAGTTACCTATTTCAAACCTAACAATTGCTTGTATGGTTATCTGTTTCAAAATTAACAATGACTTCTATGTTTACATATTTCAAACTTAACAATTTCACTTTTATATGATTAAATCTTAATTATTGTATCAAAATATTTGCAACATTGTCGCTGACAATTCTAATCATAAGTACTTCTGCCATAGCAATGAAGTAATCAGTGCCCATGTCATAGCAGGAATAGTGACATCATCATTCTTTTTTTCAATTGTGTTAGTAATATGTGAGTCATGTTCCAAACAACCGTGACAAAAGCAGCAATATGATGCTCTGGTGATTCACCTGCACTTTATCTGATGTTGGGGCCTTAATAGAAGCATCAATGATGTTACAGGCGTAAATGACATTACACACAGAAGTGTCATATACAACATCAGAAACCAGGTCAAAACCATCACCAACAATGTCTTTGTCACTGATGATGTCATTCCTGTCAGTGAATTATTACCATTTGCTGGTAATGGTGCTGGCCCTGCAATGGGTGGGGTTGTGAACAACCTTGTTCCTGGACTTGGTGGTGGGCAGTGGCCCTGCCAGTGCTCACAGCCTTTGTCTTTCTGTCCCAGGCCCGGTGCCGTGAAATCGAGATCTGTGTTTGGTGAGTAAGCCCCCAAGCCTCTTCTGAAGTGTCCCCTACTGTCCCCACCCACCCCCAGGTCTTGCCTTTATCCCTTTCTGAACTGTCCCCTGTTGTCCCTGCATCCTTTTCTGTCCCTTATTTTCTCCCCCAGGACTCCCCAGATCCTTGTGTTCATAGCTGCCTAGCTTGGTCCCCTCATCCTCAACTGTCCTGCCCTGCCCTGCCCAGATCCCATTGTTCCTATCTTCCCCCACGTCCCCGTCCCCTCCTCCCTCTCATCCCCCTGTTTACCCCTGTCTCTGCAGGAAGGACCTAGATGTGGTGGCCATGGAGCGACTTGAGACAGCCCCAACCCTCCAGGATCGATGGGCGTGAGTGAGAGGATGGGGTGCTCACAGGGGCCTTGGACACCTGGGACCACCTGAAACACCCTAGGACCACCAAAAATACCATAGGACCACCCTCTCTACATCCCAATATCTCCCACTAGTGTCCCCATTCACCCTAGAAAGCAGCTGTCTAGGTGTCCATGTCCTCCCTATGCCCCATTACCACAGTGTTCTCCTCTGGTCCCCTCCAGCTGTCCCATTATGCCCCCATTCTTCCTCCTAAACCTACATTATGTCTCCAAAGGGTGCTCTGGTCCCTCTTGGTTGCCCTTCTGTGTCTTCTATCATGTCCCTCAGGTTGTCCCTGTCTCTTCCCCCCCTCGGTGTCCCTGTCATGTCCCCCTAGGGTGTCTCTGTTCCCCCAGTGTGCTGACAGAGGTTCTGTCAGGGCCCCCTGTCCTTCTGGATGCCTACAAGGGGGCCCTGGAGCTGGGCCAGGAGCTAGGTCTGGCCTCAGGGCCACTCTCAGCCCTGCTGGGCATCGTGCGCCGCACCATCACCATGTGCACAGGTGAGGGCCAGGGGCAGGAGGGGATGGGGGGTGGACCAGGTGCAGTGTTGGGCTCACCACAACTCCCCCAACCCTAGAGACACCCCTGCCTAATGTGGAGGAATGCTACACCTATTTCAGCGAGCTGCTGCTGCGCCATGCTGTGCATGTGAGTCTTCACATGTCCCTCACAGATATATTGGCACCCATGTGCCACCCATTGCATGCTTGGTGGTACCTGCATGCTCCAAGCATGCTCCCAACATGCTTCTCAGCACCCACACAGCTCCCTGAACACACCCCACACCCCATTATGTTTGTTGGCTCATTGGAGCCTGCATGGACCTCATGTACTCCCTGCACACTTACAGGGCCCCTGTGCCCTTTGTATGCTTTGCACGTGCTTCCTGGTGTCCCCAAACTCCTAGCACATGGTGCCCACATGTTCCTTTCACTTTCCCCATGTACTTGGCTGAGCCTGCACACTCCTGCAGGCTCCCCAGGACCCACACATCCCTCCTGCTCTACACTGTCACTCTCCCAACGTGCTTCTGGCAGGTTCCCACCTCCCACACTACCCAGGTGCAATTCAAATGCTCCCCTCCTGTTGTACGCTCCCTGCATGCTTCCCAGCCCTGCCTGTCCCCTGCCTGTTCCCTGCCTGTCCCTGCCATAACGCCGTGCCTGCAGTGCCCCCCGGTCAGTGTGGCTGTGTTTGGGCGGAGCCAGGTGGTCCGCATTGCAGCCCATGTCCTCGAGACGGTCCTTCGGCACGCCAAGCTTTACGCCTACATCCTCACACCGCAGGTGAGCTTGGCACTGTCAGAAGTGGGTGTGCAGTGAGGGACAAGGCCTGCCCTGACCCCACTCCCTGCCTTTTGTCCCTGCCCCCAGGTTTACCTTGACTTAACCCTAGTGTATGTGGGAGACCCCAAGAATCAGCAAGAGGGAGAAGTGCCCACCACCTTCCCCCAGGAGGAGGAGGGAGTGACCCCTGGGAACCCCAACACAGGTCAGATCCTGCTGGCTATGGGGTTATGGGGCAAATGCAGGGATTTCAGTGTTCTAGGGGATCACAGGGTAATGAGGGAACCCTAGATAAGCAGGGGGACACCCTAAGATTTAGCATGCACTCTAGGGTCTCAGAGGGCTGGAGCACCATGGGGAGGGTCATGGAAGCCACCCTGAGTTCATGTGGGCATCCAGTAGTCTGGTGGGTCCAAATAGGCCCTTGGGGTTATGGGGAGGGTCATGTGGAGCACCTTGTGGTCCAGTAGGACCAAGGGGGCCCTTCAGGGTTACAAGGTGTTGGGAGGGGGCCTGGATGGCACCCTGGATCACAGAGAAGGGCTAGGATTATGGGTGGCACTGGGAATCCCCAGGAGCAGACCACATCTTGCCCCATGTCCCCATGTTTCCTCAGTTCCTCTATGTCCCTCCCTGTCCACCACAGGTTTTGTCCTGACCCCTGTCTTCTGCTGTCCTGCTGTGTCCCTGGTGACTCATGTCCCTTGTGTTCCATGTCCCTGCTGTATTCTGTTCCTCCCATGCCCCTGTGTCCCCAGGATCCCTTTTTCCCCAGTCACTGGTGCCAAGGCCTGACCCCTGACTTCCATTACCCTGTATGCCCTGTCTGCATGTGTCCCCTGTTTTAGGCTCTGACGTCTGCTCTCTCATATAACCTCCTTGTCCACGGGCCTCCCTACATCCCCTGTCTCCCTAGTGCCAGGCCCTGAACCCTTTCTTCCTGTGCTCTCTGTTCCCCCATCTCTGGTACCAGACCATGACCTATGTCTTTGTGTCCCCAGGGTCTCTGTCACAGGAGGTGGCAGCGGCTGAGCTGATCCAGGTGATTCAAGGGCAGAGCCAGGAGATGTAGACAGGGCTCCTGTGAGGTCAGGATCAGCTTGGGACCTGCCTTCCCCCTCTGGAGGTGCCTTTGGGCAAGAAGGACCTTTCTGGGTCCTCCCAGGCCAAACCCAGGGGCAAGAAACACCTTGGAAGACCCCAGGGGTCTTGCCAGGGCAATAAAGGCCTCAGACCCTGCCAGCATCTCTGTGTCATCTCTGGGACCTACCCCCATGTCCTAGGGGAACCCTTAGGATTCCCCACATGGCCTCTGGGACACCACTGGGGAACCTCCAGATCTACTGGGATCTCACATTCTCTGGAACCCCCGGCCATGTCCCCAGATTCTCCCATTCCTTCCAGTCTCCTTGCACATTCCCAAGCATGCAGACCCCTTTGTCACACAATATATTTATTTGCTGCTTGTAGCCCCAGTGGCTGTGGTTGCCCTGGTGGCCTTGGTCCAAATACCAAATGCAATTTATTTTCAGAACTGCAGCCTCTTGCAACAGATGAAAACAAAAGTTGGACCTTCAGTAATTAAGTGCTATGGGAATGGCTCCACCTCACTTATTCACAGTTTATTGCAACATAATACTTGCTTTGCAAGTTTGGTCTACCCTACTTCAAAGGTGCTGCTCAATTTCAGGTGACTGCAAAGCAATTGTGATTTTTCAAGGCATACCCATGAGCCTAGTTCATATCTTCTGAACATGTCTTCAGAACTCTGCCTGCTCAGGCTTTTGTAAGGAAGAATCATTGCAGGCTGATTTGTCCAGGCCACTCTCCCATATGCCAACTTGCCTCTAGAAGCTTCCCTGGTGTGATGAGTGTGGGAATTGAGGCACGGACCCCAAGATGTGAGATCACAGAATCAGAATCTTCACACAATCAGAATTGCTTTATTAGTACAATGGAGCAGCTTTTACAGGCTTCATCAGTCAGTGATTGCTACAAGGTTAAAAAACCTCCTGTTTTCAGCTTCTATCCCAGCTTGGCTAAGGCTGACATAGCAAAGCTGACTCCCTTATATCAGTTCCTTCCTTGTTAAAAGTATCTTTCTACTGCGGTCTCTTCTTGACCTTCAGAGCTTTGCATGCATTCTTTCACACGCTCATCCTGAGTCCTAATTGCTCAACGCCACAGTGTCAGTGAGATCAGGTCTTCTGTTGATTTGGCAGCAGCATCTTTCATGTCCCCCACAATCAGCACCTCTGGAAGTCAGTGTCTGCGTGCTGTCTCCTAAAGCTCAGAGTGCAGCTGCGACAGATGCTCCTGCTGTGTGTGAATGGCAGCTGCAAAAGTTGATATTTATTCTTCACGCAAGAAGTGTTCCATGTACAAGTGCACATGCAAGATGTGCCTGCTCCTGGCCAGTTGAGTAGCCAGGCACTGGTGACTTTGCAAGCTCATACATAAGCCATGTGCCTCAGTGACCTCAGAAGAACAAGCCCAAACACATTCCCCAGATCTATGGTGTCCCTCCTTGTCACTCCCCAGGCCTTCGCCACCCAGTGTCACCTCCTGTTAGTCCCTGGGCCTGTGGTGACTCTCCCAACAGCCCTGGGCCCATCACTACCACCCCCTGTGCCTCTAACCACCCTGTGTCCCTTCTGTCACCCCCGAGGCTGTCACCACCCACTGTCCCCTCCTGGCAGCAGCCAGACAGGGAAGACAGTCTGGGGGAGATGCAGCAGGCTTTGCTGTGTGGTGCTCAAAGGGCCAGCAAAGGGAGGGGACATCTCAGGGTGTTTGAGCGTATCTTGTTGCATTTATGGAAAGTTCAGTCAAAGAAGCCAATGACCATTTATGTTTATTGCTGTAAACCAATGTACCTCCCAGCTGTGGCACATCCACAGTTGCTCGAACTCTGGAGAGGAGGACTAAAAATTAAGGAATGAACCATTAGTGTTAGGAGGTGCCCCAGGACAGTACTTCTTGGTTTTTCAATCCTCACAGCTGCTGCTGCAACAGACCTAGTGCGTGAAATCTTGTCTTGAATTCAAAGGTCTAGTTCTGCTGAGTAATATGCTGCAGCTTGTAGATGTTTCTGAGCCAACTGGCTATTCCTTTCTGTTCATGTAAATTTAATATAAAAGGCTTGTTGCAGCATGGCAGGGTTAACGAGGGAGCTTCCATGACTGCTTGGTTTAGATCTTTAAATGCTTTTTGGGTTTCCAGAGTCAGGAAACTTTGGTTTCAGTGCTGTCCTCTGTATCCAAGGGATAGCTGTTTTTGCTATTTGTGTCTGTCTGTTTTTCCTGTTAGTAGTGATCTGTTAGCCTGACTGGTGGATAGGCACTAAAAGCCCATCCTCTACCAGAAATCAACTCTCCTGGGAATCTGTCCCATTGAATTCTCAGTGGCACAAAGATGGGCATCTATGTTGGGAATTTTCACTGAAGAAAGGAAGGATACTGCCCTTCTGCTAAGAAGGGTTTGTCACTAGTCTGAAAGGAAATACCTGGGTAAGCTTGGAGAGCAAACCTATGGACAAGCTTACTCACTCTGTAGAGGCTGGGAACTGGAAATGCTAAGAGAGCCTTAAAATTAATAGAATGAATGGAAATAGGCAATTCAGATCTTGGGAGCATGTAGATGAAAAGAGGAGTCTTATGCCTGGAACGTTCTATAGATCTGTTCCTATGCCTGAAGGCAATTGGTATTCCTCCACAGATTGTTCAAAAACCTTACTATATACCAAATCCACTGAGTGTGAAAGGCAGATTCTACAGAAGCCCTTACATAAAACCTATTGTAATAAGCCATCATGATGTAGATTCCTTCCTGGATGGAGTTCATCAGGCCCTGCAAACTCTGAAACAATGTGGATATTTGCAGATAGATTAACCTGTTACTCTGCAAGAAGCCATAATCAAACTAAAAGTTTGGTTGCCACTATGGGCATATAGGATCCTGATTGATTTGACTCATCTATTCTATGTCCAAACCTTAGTGGTTTACCTGAACAACCAAATTTGGCACATTCTAACCCTTTTACAGGAAATAATTTACATGATTCAGACTTACTTGAAGATTATGCTACTCACTGAAACAACTACCAAGGCAATATTTGGTGGAGAAAGGGAATTTGAGGATTTACACTCAACCTGAGCTCAAAAGTGTATTCTAAATTCATTAATACCATCTACACAGGTTAGAGCCAGTATCTCTTCTGCCTCTGTAGCTCGTAGTTGCTGCTTACTATGGGAGAAAGCATTATAGCCCTCTATCTCCACTTGTTTTGCCAAGCTGTGTGGCCCCTGTGCTGTGATTTCTGTCAGGTGCTTTCGCATGGGATGTCTGCGCCAGGAGCTCCTGGGCAGGGAGAGTGGTGGTGAGGGCCACTCCTCTTGGCTTAGCCGGGTGGTGGCTCAGACATTGTCCTCTTGGCCCCACCTGGCACCCTAGGCCCCTCCTGTGCCGAAGTCTGGAAGGATCCCAGCTGGGTGTGTGAACTCAGAACTGGGGCTGCCTGGTTCCCACCGGTGGTCCCCAGGGATGGAGGGAACTGAACAAGCCAGTAAGGGCAGGAGCTGCTGTGGCACCATTTTCAAAAGGTTTGCAGGCTCCCCCCAGGAAAATGAAAAACAAAGAAAAAGAAAGAGAAGGGACGCCTGGGCAGAGGGCTCACCCCTGTGCCACGTCAGGGAAGGGCTTGGTGCGTCACCGCCAGCCCCCCAGCAGCGTTGCCCCTGGCTCTGGTCCCCTTGGTGCAGAGGTCCACACTGCATCCCGGGCTGCCTCTGAAACAGCTCTGATGGTGCCAAGGGGCATGCCAGGGCCCGCTGGCAAAACAGGGCTGTGCAGCTGGCAGCAGGTAGAGGACAGTGATCCCCCAGCTGGAGACCACCTCCAGCCTGCCGGGGGACCCCTCCTTCAGGGTTCTCCCGCACCTCACACAGCCCACCACTCCTCCTGGTGTAATAAGTATGTAAGGGTAAATTTGCTAATCAAATTATTAAAACCACTAGTTCTTTTAAGCAAGCCAGACCTTTTAGTCACTAAATATGCAAGCATAGCACAAGAAAAGAAGCTGGGTGTGTGTCCGAAGAAGTTGGGTGTGTGTGTGTCCGAAGAACCGACACGACACGTTCTACACGTCCGCAAGTTCCAGGGGCACCAGCTGTTCATGACAGATAACCAACTGCCATGATCCCCCCCACCTGAAAAAGGGGAATAAAAAGGACTGCTTAACTTACCCAATTTGTGAGCTGTTGGTGGAGTGGAGACTCCCCGTCCGCCCAGCGCTGTTTTTGCTCACCCATACCTCAATAAATTGCATTTTAAATTTATAATTGGACTCTGTGTCTAAATTGACTATTACACTGGCACCAGCCATCCCACCCTAGACAGCAAGATTCCTCCAGACACAAACCGCTTTGTGGGAGGCTGTATCAGCCCCGCTTAGAGAAATCCCTGGCGTCCATTGAACATCTCACAAACCAGCCCTGCTCAGGAGCGCATCTGCCTGGCACAGGAGCGCCCGGTGTGCACCCAGAGCATGGGACAAGCAGCACGAGGTGGCTCAGGGGCTGCGGGTTCTCTCTGCCAAGCATATGCAAGGTTCTTTCCTGGCTTTCTTCCATCCTCTGTGTCTGCAGTGAGTCCCCCCCCAGTGCCAAGGAGCAAGACCAGGTGGTCCTGTGCCTCGACCTTCTGAGGCAGGTTCCTGTGAGTCAGCAGGTGGGTTTTCCTTGATCAAGGACTTTGCTGAAGGGCAACCTCGAGTTTGGGTGAGATCTGAAACCAAGGTCTCAATGCTGTGAGCCATGCTGGCAACCATTCTTCCCAGGGGCCAAGTGTAAGGGACTAGAAATATGCCTCAATAGTGTCAGCAGAACCATCTGATCACAGAAAGCCCCGACACCATGGCAACCGAGTCCCACCCCTTGGGAACTCGGACAGGTTCTGTCCTCTCAGAGAACACTGTCCCATGCTGCTGCTGCCTGAGGAGGAGACAATTCCACAGCCCTCCAGCTGTGGAGTCACCTGTTCCCACTTGTCTCAGGGGACATGCTACCCCGAGAAGGCTGGCGAGGCCACCCCACTGCAGGGACTGGCACAGCCACCCCTCTCTTCTGAGCAAAAAGGCAGGGGCAATTTATCTTGAATCACTCAGGAATGCGAACAACAGCAGGGGCCTGGTGCCACACCTCAGCCCAGAGGTAAAGGAAACAAACAAAAAATGACAGGTAAACCTCTGAGGTGCTAATGATGAACAAAAGGTCTCCTGTTAGGTCCACTACCCCTGACAAGCGATCTCCATGGAAAGAAAACGCAGCACTGACCCTTCTCCTGCTCTTCCTATGAGCTCTTTGCCAGCCACATGAAGAGGAAAACTAAGGATGATTGAATCAGATCTGATGAGCAATCGCATCCTCAAAATTCCAAATGATCAAGAAATCTATTTGAAATATGGGTTCACATCCACTATTATGGATGATGAACCTCGCCCTAAGCACACATTGTGCCTTGAGATAGGAACTAAGGACCGCATGAAGTCACCACCACGAGCAGATGTTAAAACTCAAAGCATCCAGAACCTCCAGGCAAACCTCCACCATTTTTTCAGCAATGTTTCGACTCATGTGATACTCAGTCCAGGACTTTACAAAATGTCACTAAACTTCATGATAGCAGCCTCTTTGCATGTTTCTTACTCAAAAGTAAAAGCCAAAAAGCAATGTGCCCTTGGGGAAATCCTTGTCTTTCTGTGTTGCTGGTGTCTTCCCATGACTCTTCTTCAAGGCAGGAGAAATGACCATGAATTTGGAAGTCCACCTAGGCTCAGACATACACCTAGTCCTCTTGTGGTCATTACTTATGCAACAGAAGTCCTCTCACCTCTCCACAGAACTGCCCATTACTTACCTACCAGTCATTCTCCATGACCCACAAGTCCTCCATACCTACCTACCTACCAACTCACCAGAAATTAGTCAGACTGCACCAAAAGTTACACTTCCCAGCCTGTTGTAGACATATTAGACCAGAAATGAGGGTTTCGAGAGAGAAGACACAATGTGATCCACCAGGACAGCAAAAAATCAGCCAGAAGAAAGAAAAAAGAGTGTACACGAACCAAAGGTCCTTATCCAAAATCTAAAAAGACAAACAATCTAAATAAGGACCCTCCACAAAAAAAAAGAACAAGATCAGGTAAAAATAACCTAACCACAGGCACCTAGGGCCAACAAACCCATATGCTGTCCATAACAATAACACGATTCAATGTTAATTTGCTTTAACTCTAGCACACCATAACGTCTCATTGTGTGGTAGTTCATTATACAGTGGAGCTTCTTCAGTGCTTGTCACCTTCTCAGGTAACATTCTAAAATCTCTGCCTTCTGTCCAATTTGTGGTCACTTCCAAAATTCCTGAGCGACTAGGAGTACCTGTTTGAGCCCTTTGTGTGATCAGTGCAGCCTACTTACTCCACATGGCATCAGTTCGATGATGTGTAGAGGGAACGCTCCCTTTGAACATCCAGCCCAGGCAATCGGGGCGCCAGGAGGAGCTGTGCTTCAGTACTGATCACTTCTGAAGCAGCTCAAACTCCTTCACTACCAATATCTCTATTTCAGCTACAGTATAACAGGCCTCATATCCTCTGTATCCACGACTCCAAAACCCAAGGGGTCCACCTCAAGTCTCCCCTGGTGCTTTCTGCCAGAGGCTCCAGGTAGGTCCATTCTCTCTGGCTGCAGTGTAGAACACATTTTTAATATCTTGTCCTGTCTGGACTGGCCCAAAAGTTACTACATGAACTATCTCCTGTTTAATTCGTTCAAAGGCTTGTTGTTGCTCAGGGCCCCATATAAAATCGTTTTTCTTTCTGGTCACTTGTTAGAGAGGGATTATGATCTGACTGTAATTTTTAATATACATTCTCCAGAAACCCACAATGCCCAAGAAGGCTTTTGCTTCTTTTTTGTTAGTTGGTGGAGACATAGCTGTTATTTTATTGGTAACATCCATTGGGATCTGATGGCGTCCATCTTGCCATTTTCTTCCTAAAAACTGAATGTCCTGTGCAGGTCCCTTGACCTTATTTTGGTTTATGGCAAAATCAACTTTCAGAAGGATTTGGATTACTTTCTTTCTCAAAACTTCTTCTGCTGTGTTGCCCCACACAATTATGTCATCAATGTATTGCAGGTGTTCTGGAGCTCTGCCATTCTCCAGTGTATTCTGGATCAGACCATGGCAAATGGTGGGGCTGTGTTTCCACCCCTCGGGCAGTCAATTCCAGATGTCCTGGACACTTCTCCAGGTGAAACCAAACTGTGGCCTGCACTCTGCTGCCAAAGGAATGGAGAAAAATGCATTAACAATGTCTATGGTGGCGTACCACTTGGCTGCCTCTGACTCCAGTTCATATTTTGGAGTTCTATATTTTGGACTCCATATATTGGAGTTCTAACATATGTGGCACAGCAGTGCTCAGTGGTCGTGTGACTTCATTCAGGCCCTGGTAGTCCACTCTCAGTCTCCATTTTCAATTTGACTTGAGCACTGGCCAAATAGGAATGCCAATGGGAGAGTGAGTCCTGCTCATCACTCCTTGGCTTTGTAGTTGACGAATCAGTTTATGGATGGGAATTATGGAATCTTGGTTGGTGCGATAATGCCGCTGGTGCACTGTTGTAGTAGCAATTGGTTTCCTAACTACAGTGTGATTTTTCTTGGGCTGTAAGGCTGTATTGGAGTAACCTGAGGTAACAAGTGTCATATTTAAAGGTAATGAAACAGTAGCAAAGTGAGCAGGAAAAGCTAGTTTCTTCCTAGAATGATGCCTGACAAAAATAGTAACAAGTAAAGGCATTTGCTACTGGCTTTTTTATGCAATCTTTTTGTGGAGCTTTTCATATTGATTGATATCTGGGAAGCAAGACAGCAGTGAAGAGAGAGAACTGGGGCTTGGCTAAACATCTTCGCTGCAGGCAGGGTTTGAACCTTAGCACTAGAACAGGTCTTTACTACAGTTTACAAACACAGAAAATGAGCTGAGTTTAATCAGAAGTAAGGCTCAAGTTGATGAAGTAAGGCTCAAGTTTGGTCCTCTCTATGTGATGCAAATAAGAGATGAGTTGGAAGTGTTTGTATCTCAGCTGCATGCCGGTGTGTGAATGCAGCTGTTGAGATCTTTTCCATGGCACTTCTGGACTGCAGGTCAAATGCTTGAGCGGTACCGAGTCCTAGGATGAGCCAGCTCCTGCCACAGTTTTAGCTGAAAGGATGGGACGGAATGGAAACTATCGCTGTTGTGGACCCCAGACGTTGGAGATGCGCATATGTTGCTGACATCTCCCTGGCGTGGAGATGATGGGAGTTTTGCCAACAGTTTGGTAAGGATTCTGTTTTCTGCTGGAATGGGTTTCCAGATGAATTTAACTAATTATTGCCTTTCTGCTTGCTGGTGTGGCTCTCTGCAGAAAGGCCCTCCTGTTCCTTTGGGTTCACCAATGTAAGGGCTTGGAAGAGAATTCGCTAAATAAGCTTTCTCTATGGAGGTTGTTAACATTTTTGTAGAAAAGTCAAGGTTCAGTTAGTAAAGCTTATAGCGTGGTGCTGTGCTTAGGCCATGGAGCTCTGTCTCCTGGAGATACATTTCATTTGGACTTATTCTTTTCTCAGCTAAGTTTGTCTGAGTCTTACAGACTTGAATCCCTTGGGATTGTGATGTTGTAGTCTGAGTGCTCAAGTGGCAATGTTTGGTTTGCCATTGCTCTGCCAAAGCAAAGGCCGTGGCACAGTAATGGTCTCACAGAAAGCTTGGGACTGTGGTCTTCTCAGATGTCTTCTGAGCCTTCATGCTACCAGGGAGTTGATGCTGTTTCATCAGAAGCCAAATTCACCCTAATCCTGGCATGTCTTTCCTGCCCTGTCTGGATGGAGTGATCCTTGGGTATTCATGAATTGGTCAGGCTCTTCCTTCAACATAGGCAGATTATTTTCCCTCATTCCTATCTTTTTCTGAAGTAAACATCACACTTGTAAATCTAAGGTTGGTACCCAACTAGGTTAGAAAGTGACAATCCAGCTGGAGATATTGTGGTTTGATGTAACGCTTGTAAATGTTTGGAAATGGCACAGACGTCATGTTCAATTAGTTGAGATTTGTTAACATCGGTGCAACAGGTGGTATGAATCAATGCACAGATGCCTCCTTGTTGCAGGGTAAGCATATCAAGTACTAGACAATTTTGTCCTACTGGCAA
>NW_010294835.1:0-2573 GCF_000700745.2 Antrostomus carolinensis
CCCTTCCAACCCAAACCATTCTATGCTTATTATAACTGTATAGTAACTATATAGTTTAATATGCATGCAATTGAATATTAGGCATTATATATAAATTTTATATAGTAATATTTTTTAGTATAGAAGATATTTTAATATATTATAGATACTATGCAGGTAATATGAAATATGCAATATATAAATGCATGGACTATATATATAATATATGCTATATAAAATATACATATATGACACACATCTAAAGATCTTAATTTTATTTTATTTTTTTTATTTGATTTTCCCTCTGCTTTCATAATCTCCAGTGGAGGGAACATGCTCAGCGTGCTCTTCTGTAGCATGTGAGCCTCCAGGCTACTCCTGCTCTGCCAGTGGAACCTTGTCTTAACCAAAGCATCTTCTGTTTTCCAGGGTAATGAAGGGCAAGGTGGTGTTAAAGGGGAAAAGGTGAGACTGGCCAATACTGGAGCCCAGAATAGTGGGGAAAGAAGCACTGGCTCTGTTTTCGAGCTCAAGACAGAGCAGTTGAGGTATCTGGTTGGAGATCCAAAGGGTGGGAATTTGAAGTCTCCTCCAAAGGTTTCTCCCAGTGTGGTCAGTTGTAACTGGACCACGTAACTACACACCACGTTGAGGAGCTCATGGCTGCTGAAGGAGCTCTCGTGCATGGGATAGACCTTGCACCAATGGTAAATCTTCAGGACAGTCTGCAGCTAGCAAACACCGACAAACAAACCTTGAGTACTCTTTGCTGGTCCATACAGAGAATTCACAGGTTGCTTTTAGTGAGCCATATTTCAGGTTTGCTGTTTTTACAGCTCCCCCAGCTCCACTTGTTCTGCACGTACATTTGATTAGAACCTCAAAGATCAAAAGAGACAACAGCATTTTTTCCTAATAATAGCTGCGTAGTGAAAAATGGAAACAGGCTGTCATTCCAGGGAGAACTTCTAGTGACCTTCCAATACCTGAAGGGGCTCCAGGAAGGCTGGGGGGGGACTTTAGACAAGGGCAAGGAGTGACAGAACGAGGGGTGATGGCTTGAAAGTGGAAGAGGGAAGATTGAGATGAGATCTGAGGAAGAAATTATTTCCTGTGAGGGTGGTCAGGCGCTGGCCCAGGTTGCCCAGACAGGCTGTGGCTGCGCCTCCCTGGAAGTGTTGAAGACCAGGTTGGATGAGGCTTTGAGCAACGTGGTCTAGTGGAAGGTGTCCCTGCTGATGGCAGGGGGGTTGGAACTGGATGATCTTTCAGGTCCCTTCCAACCCAAACCATTCTATGATTCTTCCTCAACCCAGTGCACCTTGCAGGAGCAAGGCCCTGCCAGCACAGCAGGTACATGTAATTGCAAATTCCAGCTCTGAGCAGAGTCCTGAGGCTTGGTTAGGCAAAACACTGACCTGGTCTCATAGCTTCCATGCATCTCATGGCTGTCTTCATACCTTTTCTTGCTTGCAAAAGCCCATCTTTGGTAGCTTTACCTGGAATGAGAGCTTGCTGCTCTGTGCTTGGTCTCCTGGTAGATGGCAGGGAGGTGTGCTAGAGATAGGCACAGGGACTTCCATCTCTCACCCAAGAACCCTTGTAGCTGTCTGGCAGAGCTGTCTTGTAGTTAGTGAAAAATTCAGCTGAAGAGCTTCCTCCCTCCCTCTGGGATCTTCTCACTACCACAGGGACCGAAAATGCTGAATCTATTTTCAGCCCAGTGGAAATTCTCTTATTGATGTCTTACAGGGACTCCCAGGACCTCCAGGGCAGAAGGGAGACAAAGTAAGTCACACAGTAAGAGAACAACATGTTTGACTATCTCAGGTGAAGGTGTCCTGACTTTCTTTTGCTTGTTCCATGTGTGCAGCTCTTGCAAGCGCAGTTGAGTGTGTTTTTGGGGGGGCTTACTCTGAGATGAAGCCAGCAGGGATGCACTCAGGCTCAGTGTCTCCTCTCTGGTTTGCTTTTGTTCTTCTGAAATGAGTTTTGAGCTGATTTATGGAATGGATGGGGAGATTAATGAGAAGAAATTTTTCATTGACCCAGACTGTTTATTTTATGTCCTCTTGCCTTGCAGGGGATCCCAGGATTTCCAGGTGCTCCAGCTATGGGGGTAACTATGAGTGGATTACAGCCCTTCTTGTGCTATAGCTATCCACCACCACCAGTCGTGACAGTAGACCAACAACCAAGAGAGATATGTCCCATTGAACTGCAGGAAGAACTGATGAACCTCTTCCTTGACCCTCCAGACAACTATGTCTTCTGCTCCCTTGCTCCAGTTTTTATTTTCCCAGCCCTACACCACAATTGCCCAGTGACTCCTCAAAGGAGTTTCACTGCTGTGCAGGAAACCTAAGGATAAAGCCTTCCCACCACTAAAGCCCTGTGCTCCAGGTCTGTCCTCCACTCAAGCTCCCCATTCACAATGGGGTTGTGCTGGTCCCTGCTGAAGACGAGCTGCTGATGGGTCTCATTTGCCTCATTACCATGTGGAAACAGGGCTCCTACAGCCTCCTCTTCATGTCTCTCCAAATGCTAGGGCAGCTTTAAGGAGAAACCTTGGTGGTGTCCACCTCTACATGCTC
>NW_010294835.1:2609-11053 GCF_000700745.2 Antrostomus carolinensis
AAGGGCTGTGGAAGCAATTGGAGGTTGCATTAGGGACTGATACCCACCACCAAGACTGATGTGTCCTGGAAGATGCTTGAATGAGCAGAGTAACTTAGGTTTCAGCAATGCTGACAGAATTGTGTGGGAGACACAAGGTAGGAAGACAGTCCCTAAACCCAGCTCAGGGCTGCTCTGCAGGGTCATAGTGCGGTCATTAATATTCATGGGCTGGAGCACCTCTCCTATGAAGACATGCTGAGAGTTGGGGCTGTTCAGCCTGGAGAAGAGAAGGCTCCGGGGAGATCTTATAGCGGCCTCCCAGTACCTGAAGGGGCTACAAGAAAGCTGGGGAGGGACTTTTCATAAGGGCAGTTAATGACAGAACAAGGGGAAATGGGTTTAAGCTGAAAGAGGGGAGGTTTAGATGAGATATTAGGAAGAAATTCTTCACTGTGAAGGGTGGTCAGACACTGGAACAGGTTGCCCAAGGAAGTTGTGGATGCCCCCTCCCTGGAAGTGTTGAAGGCCAGGCTGGATGAGGCTTTGAGCAACGTGGTCTAGTGGAAGGTGTCCCTGCTGATGGCAGGGGGGTTGGAACTGGATGATCTTGAAGGTCCCTTCCAACCCAAACCATTCTATGATTCTATGGCTGTCCAAAGGTTGGTCCTCAGGCTGTGTTAGCAAAGGCTGGAGCTACTGCCAGTTACCCATTGTTCAGTCCCATCCCTGGAGCTAAAACCTACTGAAGTTGGTGAGATTCCTTCATGAGCTTCACTGGGTTTGGGATTTGGCTTGTAGCCCTTTCTGGTATTTTATGACCAGTGCAGGTGATGGGTTTCCTATCCCATAACAAGGAGGAAATTCTGTTGCTTTGGAGAAGTTAACACGAGTAGATCCTCTTTTTTCTCAAATAAGAGCATTTCTGTAATTTCTTTTTATCTTTAGATTTTGGGACCTCCAGGCAAGAAAGGTGTCAGGGTAAGTCCATTAATTAGCACTGCTTGAAACTTGGATGAGATTTCCCTGAGCAAGTGAGTGCTGGACCATGTTTCACCATTTGAATCATATCTCCCTTGTGACTGAGTGGAGAGGAGAGGTTAGAAAAGTAGCAATAGTCTTGCCCTGCTGATATTTCTTCTGCTTTTATTAACATTTTGTGCCTGTCATTCTCTTTCTAGCCCCAGTCCCTGGGGAAATTTAGGATTTCCATGTGCTAGTTTTAGAAGGTAGAGATCACTGAAGCATAGATCCAGCCCACTCACAGAAGTTACTTTCCAACCAAGGGAGGCATTGATATAAAATCAAAGCACATCTGAGGCTGGAAGGGACTTCTGGAGGTTTCTAATCCCACCTCCTGCTCAAAACAAAGACGACTTCAAAGGTGGGTCAGGTTGCTCAGGACCTTGTGTGCTGAGCATCTCCACAGATGGAGATTTCCCCACCTGATCCAGTGTTTGTCCTTCCTGCAACTGGACGAAATTTAATGTCTCAAACTAGGGAGATCTCTGAGACAGAGCTGTTCCCTGACTGTGTTGTCCATATTGTACACCTGGTTTATAGGAAGGTGGATATAGTTCACTCTTGCAGAGGCCTCATGGTGGAACATAGTCTGGAATATCTTAATTTTTTTTTTATTCTTGATAGCTCATTACCAATCTGCAGAGAAATAAAAGATTTCTGTTATCCTTGGATAACAGAAGGAGTATTTACTGCAAAGGTAACGTCTCTTGGCTTTTTGACCACTGATATTCATCAAATACCCTTCAGTGCTTCATACCTCCCTCACCCTTTAGAGACAGTAAGGTTTGTCCTTTCCTCTGGGCTGGGATGTTGGAACCAACACCCTTCATTGGTCTTATTGTCCAGAGTGCTTAACATCAGATAGCAAAAATGTCTTCTTCTGGGCTGGCTGCATTTAAGTAGTGATGTTGGACCTGAATTTTATCCTACTTATACGACTATAAATGCATACGTGGTGCTTTAGAGTATGCAAGTGGCATGGCTGGCTGGAGAGGGTGTAACTATGGTGGGTTTTTTATGGCAGAAGACCAAATATTGCAGAGAAAGCTTAGGTGTAGACCCAGAAATGGATGGATGGGTGGATTTGGCAAGGAAATGGTTTTTCAGAGTTTATTGAAAGTGCAAAATGCAGCTCTAAGGAGCCCCATGAACAGGGTTTGTATTCCTGCATGGTATTATTAATTTTGAGGATGTCTTTATTCACAGGGAGATATTGGACCAACAGGTGCCTTGGGACCACAAGGAGACAAAGGAATACAAGGAGACAAAGGAGAGAAGGTAATGCACTTGCTTTTCTTGGTGCATCCTTTCTGGGTAGAAGGGTTTATTTTCTTTGTGTCCACAAAGGAAGCTCTGAGGCAGATGGAATTCCTTGTGCTAACAAGGAGCACCCATATGCTTTAAGCCAAGGTGAGACTTGTCACATGGAGAAGTCAAAAGCTACCTGAAAGGAAGTCAGTGGGAGATGCAGAGTTACCAATGCTCAGCTCACCTGGTTGCCATTGGTTGATGAAAATGCCTAGGATCTGCTCTGTCCTGCTACAAATGTGGAGATCTATGTTTTGAGCTTGGAAGCTTCTCTAGCAAGGCACTGTATCTCCCTCAGCATTAGCAACTAACTCCCAAAAGTTATAGCATGGATGGGAAACAGGTTGACCCTTGAGGTGGCTGCAAATTGATGGTGGGATGGAGATTGCTAACAATGAATGTGGGACAGGAAATGTTCCCAAGAATGAGATAATGAGTGGAGCAGGGCCACACCACCACCAGCAGAAGAATTGTGGCCAAGATCTGCAAAGATTGGGGTGGGGAAACTGAGGCACATCCTGGGTTCCCCACATAATACTCAGGTGGAAGTTGGCTTTCCACAATAGCATCTCTCAGAGGTGGCAAGGAGTATTGTTAGGAGGGGAGAGGGACCACGTGGCAGCCATAAGGACAAACTGGGAGGTAGTACCAGGTTTATCTCTAGCTGTTGTGTCTGTCATACGTAGAGTTGCAGAGAGGAAACGTTACACTGAGACACACATCATCATTGATTTTTGCAGGGAAGTCCAGGTTTCACTGGCCTAAAGGGAGACCCAGGTGATAGGGTGAGTGGGGCAATATGCTGGATGTGGAAAGGGGAGGGTTAAGGTGGCAAATCAGGAGGTTCAGAAACAAAGTCCATCACCTTCTATGCATGTTAATTTACTGGCCTTCACCCCAAAGAAAATTAGTACTGGGGTGGTGACAAGGAGCTAGGCTGTCACCCTGCAGTTGGTGATCCCTTGGTGGTCTTGTGTGACTGCACCACAGTCAGGGGCAAAGGGAGGGCTGCTCCAAAATGCACGGGGAGGATTGCTCATGAGTCTGGAAGAAGGTCAATGCTCAGCTGGTAATTCTGTGAACAGCAAAGCCAAGGAAGCCCCATTTCCAATAGCTTTGTGTCCTGAAAGTGAACTTGACTTGACCTTTATCTTCCTGACTTTTGTGTCTAAGAAGGTGCAAGTATCTGTTGGCTCCCACATGAGTTCAATGATGTCTAGGAAGGGTTGGGTTAATGCCTTGGTGTTACCTCCTATGGGGATATGAATAGTCCCTTTCATTTTAAACCAGCAAAAACTTGCAAAACCTAACATCTTTGAGGTCCCCACCTCTCTGTCAAAGCTAGTCACCAAAGATGACAAAGATCATCAAAGACAGATGCATCTAGAGAGAGCGTGCTTACAGCATCTCCTTTTAGGACACCATCTGTTTTCCCCTTCTCAGCATTTTACTACAGTTTCAGCTGCTAATACCTGCAATCAAAGAGCAGCTTTGCAGCACTGAGTTTGGGGGTTACATCCTTTAGATAGGACAGAGGACCCTCACTTGAAATAATTCTACCTGTATCATCCTTGCCATGTGACTAACGGTCTGTATTTCTTCAGGGAAATGTAGGTTTGTCTGGCAAACCAGGTCAGAAGGTGAGTCTATGCAGTGATTGCAACATGTAAAGCTTTGTCTCATGACTGATGTTTGAGTTACCCCAAAAATCTTGAGTCAGTGGGGTTTTATCTTGGCCACGGGACTAGTGTCAAAACACGGGGAGTGTTCAAAAGCTGAAAAGTCTGAAGAATTCTGTTTTCCTGGAATTTCTGTATGACACACTCAGTCCTGCATAGAAAAAACAATGAAAAGATGCTCTTGCATCTTTAAAAATGCTTTAAGAAAATCTGCAAATCCTTGTAGGATTCTTTCTAGCAAAGGTTCAATCTGGTCAACAGAGGTCTGGAAAACATCCCAAAAGTGGTGTTTGTTCAGTGAATCTGTCTTGCTGTGTACATTTCTCTAACAGCATTGCTCACCAGGCTTGGCTGAAGGAACATATGGATGTGGGAAATGTTACAGCATGATACATAGCCCCATGAACAGAATATTTAGGTTGGATCAGCTTCATAGGCATGGAGAAACTGGATGTCAAAAGAGATAAATGAGATGCATCCAAGCCAGGATGTGTTAACAAGATGTGTTGATGCAGTTGCAAAGTGGAGAAGGCAGCAAGAGGTATTTTGGGTTGGGAGAAGGCACAATGAGGTGGTTGAGTGATGAGGAAGGTCTTTGTTTTACAAACATCAAGCAGAGCTGATGTGTAAGTATCCATCCATGACAACTCAACTGATTTTACATGGGAATAGAAGTTAAAACATGGAGGGGGAATGGACCCTGTGTCCACACCACATACTCAAGACCAGACCCATCTCCTGGGTCTCCATTAATGGACCACCTCATTTGAGCTGCAAAGCTTCCAGGAGGTGGAGAACCTCAGAAGAGTCTGTCCTGCAGTCTGACAAGGCTGATTGTGGAGTCTGGATGGACTATATTAGAGATGGATGCTTTCCAGCCTAGCCTGCTAAGCAAATACTGTAAGCACAGCCCTTCCTAGAACAGGGTAGATGCTCTGAGCTCAATCTTCAGCCAGGAATATGGAAGTAATTGCATGGCCATGGGGCATGGCATGATGTCTGAATATTCCCTGCAATGTCTACAATGTGAGGACAATGAAGTGCAGAGCAGAAAATAACAACAGTCTTGTTTCCTTTAGGGGGATATAGGTCAGAAGGGAGAGAAAGGTGAACCAGGATTACCTGGGAAACCAGGCAAGACCGGACTAAGAGGTAAAGATGTAAGTAGAAGTTAACAATCCAGTCAGATGCTTATGCTGAACCCTTTGGTACACCACCAAGCTAACAACTTCAGGTGATGCCCTTGCAGTAGCAAGTAGGAACAAATGACAAGACGTGACCAGTCAGAAACAGGTCTCAACACAACAATGGTCAACAAACAAGACTGGACAAACTACCTTTAATTAGGCATGATGGTTTGTTCATTAAGGGATCTAGCTTCTCATTTGTTCTGTCTTCTCTTTCATTACAAGTGAGAAGGTAGATCCTTTGCAGGTTTTCACCAGGACATGCTTTAGGTTATGTTTTGGGACAGTACTCGTGTGGAACAAGTGTGTGGCACCATGATGTTTATGATACACTGCCTGGACACAGCATTTCTTATTTTTTAGTCATAGAATCATAAATTATAGAATTGTTTGAGTTGGAAAACATCATTGAGTCCAACCAGTGATCTTAAATATCAACATGTCAACATCATACTCTTTCATCATTGAGTCATGTCTGTCTGACATGCAAGGAACTAGTACGATGTGAAGCCACACTAGCCCTGAAGAGCTTGCTTTTGTGTTTAGGGCATAATAGTTCCCTCTTAGAATCAAACAAGTTGACCCCTGAGAAAAGCATCATAACTGGCTTCAGGAAAACCTCTCCTAACCAAAGTCAGTGAAGACCTTTCTTCAGTTCAGAGGGCTGAATTAATCCCTGAACATCAAGTGAAACAAGATCAAAAGGGAAGACTTGGGGAAAAAAAAAAGAAGCAGAGGGTTTCTGATCCTGAGGCACTGCTGCCCAGTACCCCTGACTTTAGAGTCATTGATGCTTTTGAAATGAGAACTCTTAACCTGAGTAGGAAATTAAGGTAAAAAACTTGGTGACAGGTGGAAATGTAACCTGGCACTTTTGTATTGTGTTGTAGGGAGAACCAGGGAAGAAAGGCTCCTCTGGGACCAAGGTAATCAACGGAGAGTCCACACCTTCCAGAGTTACATAGGTACCAGACACAGCAGGTTTCCTCACAGCTAGAGCTCTGGGTACAGCAGTGTAGGACAAAGGCTTGCACTCAGTTAGAGTGAAGGTCTGTCCATCCCAGCATCTCACCTCCAAGAGTGACCAGCTTCCCTGGAGATCCTGGGAACAGTGCCAAAGCAGGATATCTGTGAGAGGTGATGTCTCATGGGTTTGATAGCTGTTGATAGATTTTCCTTTCCATTAATTTAGTCACCTCACATAAACCTTTAACACCCTCAAACCCCCTGGGCAGGGCTTTGCACAGGTTAGATAAGCAGCAGCTGGGAAATGACACCCTTTGATTTACAGAATCGTAGGATCATAGAATTTAGGTTGGGTTGGAAGGGACCTTCTAAGGTCATCTAGTCCAACCACCCCTGCAGTGAGCAGGGACATTTTCAACCAGATCAGGTTGCTCAGAGCCCTGTCCAACCTGACCTTGAATGTTTCCAGGGATGGGGCTCCTACCACCTCCCTGGGCAACCTGGGACATTGTCTCACCACACTCACACCAAAGAATTTCTTCCTCACATCTCATCTCCATCTCCCTCTTCCAGTTTCAAGCCATCACCCCTTGTTCTGTCACTCCCTGCCCTTGGCCAAAGTCCCTCCCCAGCCTTCCTGGAGCCCTTTCAGGTACTGGAAGGCCACTAGAAGCTCCAGCCCTCTGATCATTTTTGTTCTGAAGCTGATCCCTTCTTACTTGTCCTTAGGTTAGGCGAGACTACAAAGAATCCTCTTCGTCTCACCCTGGGCTTTTCTTTCTCTTATTTTAGCTTTGGTTTCACCTTCCAAAGCTAAAGGCTGAAAAAGAAAGGCCAAAAAGCTAAATTCTGAAAAAGAAAGGCCAAAAAAGCTTTTATAAGCTCCTACTCCTCTCTTTTAGGGAGAAGCTGGTATCCCTGGAGAACCAGGAGAGAGAGGAATCAGGGTAATAATTGTTATTATTATAATTATCTGCCCAGGTGAGTGGTGGGGCACCAGGGGAGGTTGCTTTGCCGCTGCCCAGGCACCCTTGGTCTGTGCAGAAGGGGAGGGCTTCCTTCTCCAACCCACTTAGAAATGTCCATGTGCAAATATTTATTTTCCTGAGTGAAAAATCATAAAGGGGTAGCATTTTTCTTGTTTCCTTTACTTCTTTCAGCTGCTGGATATGCTCAGAAATAATTTTGTGATTGTTTTTCTGAATCTTTTTCTTGCAGGGTCCACCTGGACTCCCAGGACGGCCTGGAGAGCAAGGGATGAAAGGAGACACAGGACAACCTGGAAAGGATGTAAGGAGGTCTCTAAAGGAGCAGTTGAGAGAGGGAGGACGGGGTAGTCCAATGCCAGTCAAAGAAACTGGTATATTTTTTTCTGCCTTACAATCTGCGAGACATAGGAAGCTTCTTCTCTCATGGGGAGGTGGGATCCTCTTCAAAGGGAAGATTAGGGCTGTTTCTCCCTTTTCATTTGATTAGATTATTGATAGTAAGACTGTGCACTGGGGGATTCTGAGTGTGCAAAAAACTTCCCCGGCCCCATTCTGCTGGAAATTTAATGCTTCACACTGTCTTATTCAGGTGAGGAAAGGAAATGATGCCCTTGCACTCTGTATGTCTGATCCCCCTCTAGTAGCTTTTGAAAATATTGGCTAAGATCCTCTACATCATCAGAGGTCTCAAAGACGTGGTGTTTCTACAAACTTGGTGAAACTGTGCAGCTGACTGGGGGAAAGTCCATAATGAGCCTACCCAAGGAGGAAGAGGCTAATAATCTCACCCCTTATTAAACATCAGAGAACTCCTCCACAGGAGAGATGTTGAAATCCAGATTTCATTAGCTCAGCTGCTCAAAAGTGGGCTTGTTAGTCCATCAGATGCTGAGCAGGCAAGAAGAGAGGAAACTGCTGAGATCCCCTCCCCTACCATGACTTGTTCTCATCCTGCCTCTCTCTCCACCTCCTAGGGAATCACTGGAGAGAAGGGAGACAAGGGCGAATCTGTAGGTTTGAACATTCCCATTTCTAACCTTGCATGAGCGAGAGTCTGTTTGGGAACTAAAATGTGGAACTGCACCACTCATTAATTTTTTTTTGGGGGGGGTGGGGTTATGGTGGTGGTGTATCTTCACAGGGTGAGCCTGGGCTGCCTGGAACTCCTGGAAGCATTGTGAGTAATGCCTAATTCTGTTGCCTTACACATTTTCTGGGGGGAAAGGAATATCACAGAATCATAGAATGGTCAGGGTTGGAAGGGACATCAGGAGATCATCTAGTCCAACCCCCCTACCAAAGCAGGTTCCCTA
>NW_010294835.1:11089-12944 GCF_000700745.2 Antrostomus carolinensis
GAGAAGGAGACCCCACCCCCTCTCTGGGCAGCCTGGCCCAGGGCTCCAACACCCTCACAGTAAAGAAGTTTTTCCTCATGTTTAAGTGGAACCTCCTGTGCTCCAGCTTGTGCCCATTCCCCTTGTTCTATCACTGACCACCACTGAGAAGAGTCTGGCCCCATCCTCTCGACACCCACCCTTTAGATACTTATAGACATTGATAAGATCCCCTCTCAGTCTGCTCTTCTCCAGGCTGAACAGTCCCAGGTCTCTCAGCCTCTCCTCAGAAGGCAGATGCTTCAGGTCCCTCATCATCTTTGTGGCCTCCACTGGACTCTCTCCAGAAGTTCCCTGTCCCTCTTGAACTGGGGAGTCCAGAACTGGACACAACACTCCAGATGTGGCCTGACCAGGGCAGAGCAGATAGGGAGGAGAACCTCCCTTGACCTGCTGGCCACAGTCTTCTTAATGCACCCCAAGATCCCATTTGTCTTCTTGGGACTGAGATCTTGACATTTATCAGGAATCCTGGATACCATGGAGGACACATTGCCAGAACTTATTTCTTACAGCAGTGCATGTTGTAGAGTGGATTTCCCTCCTAACCTTATCAAAGGTGCAAAGCAGTGCAGCTAGCTCCTCTACAGATATATGCATGAATCCTACCCCAAATGGCTTGTTACTGATGATGCAAGAAGACTGTGGCACAGAAGAGACTAAAAGCTAGCTATGAACCCACCTTTAATCACTACTTGTTGTGAAATCAAGGCATCTGATCTCCTTCTATAGTCAAGACAGACAGATGGATGCTTTCTAGGAAAGGTGCTTAGGCAGATGGGATGACTTATGCTCAGGACTCTCCTGTGCCTTTACATGGAGTATTCCTTTGGATAAGAGGCCTGACATCAAGTTGGGTCAGATGAAGAGCAAGCAACTCAATCCAGGTTTATCAAAAATAAGACTAGAAGAGATTTTGAAAGGTCATTTAGGTGATCAGGAAGTTACTTCGGTACATGAATGTGCAAGGAGGCATTCCTTGATGCCTCCTTGCCAAGAGGGCAACATGAATGTGTTGGTTTCAGCAGAGGTAAAGCCACCTCAGTGCAAAACTGAACCACTGCCTTAGGACTGGGAGCCAGAGCCTCTTGGGAGAGCTGAGCTAGACTTTATCTTGTACCCTTAGGGATGAGGCATTGGCAGGATCTGAGTAAAAGGCTGCTTCGAAGTGGACAAAATGCTACCAAACACCTTCTGCAATATTATTCCTGTACAAAACAGTGGTTTCTCCCAACTTCAGAGCTCAGAAAAAGCCAGGAGCAAGGAGTCATTGCCTTCTGGTGATGGAAGCCTCTCTCCACATATCGCAGCTCTCCACTCCCAACCCTAACAACGTGCTGTTTGAAACCACTCCATTTCATGGTCCAGTCCCATTTTCAGATGTTGTTTCCTACTGGGGCTCTTATTTACTTCTCTCACATGTTCTGCACCATTTGGATTCTGGTGATATCTTGATATGGGGATATCAAGCACCCCCTATTCTCCTCCCCCTCTACTTTGCCCTGGTGAGGCCGCATCTGGAATATTGTGTCCAGTTCTGGGCCCCACAGTTCAGGAAGGACAGGGAACTGCTGGAGAGAGTCCAGCACAGAGCCACCAAGATGATGAAGGGAGTGGAGCATCTCCCTGCTGAGGAAAGGCTGAGGGAGCTGGGGCTCTTTAGCTTGGAGAAGAGGAGATTGAGGGGTGACCTCATTAATGTTTATAAATATGTTAAGGGTGAATATCATGAGGATGGAGTCAGGCTCTTCTCAGTGATGCCCAATGGTAGGACAAGGGGCAATGGGTGTGAGCTGGAACACAGGAGGTTCTGCTT
>NW_010294835.1:13066-34729 GCF_000700745.2 Antrostomus carolinensis
ATTTAGGTTCCTGCTCTGGCAGGGGGATTGGACTGGATGATCTTTTGAGGTCCCTTCCAATCCCTGACATTCTGTGATTCTGTGTGATCCTGTTCCCTTCAAAACCAGGAAGAGCTTTATTGCTCCACAGTATGGCAAGATCCTCCTCTGCTAATGTATAACCATCTCATTCCATCACCCAGCCAGGTGGTCTTAGGGTTCAAAAGGCTTTTTCTCACTCATGCAGTTACCCAAATGGTTACTTAAATACCCCACTAAATGCCTGTGTCAGAGAGGGACCCAAGCAATGTCCTGAGCAGCAGGGAAGTGGTGTCTGTGTGACCCCAGTTCCCTTTGAGAGGGATTTCGTTGGAAATGCAGATGTTGACATCAACATTGCAGCCACCCTGAATCTTTTACCTGTGAGAGCAAAGATGTTATACTGGCTTCTTGTTGGTTTGAGTCCAAACAAAACAGGTGTAGATTGCTGGCTGATTTGGGAGAAAGCAGCTGGATCTGCGCCCATGGATAAGGATCATAGAATAGTGTAGGTTGGAAGGGACCTTAAAGCTCATGCAGTCCCAACCCCCCTGCCATCAGCAGGGACACCTTCCACTAGACCAGGTTGCTCAAAGCCTCATCCAACCTGGCCGCGAACACTTCCAGGGAGGAGCAGCCACAGCTTGTCTGGGCAACCTGGGACACTGTCTCACTGCCCTCACACCAAAGAATTTCTTCCTCACATCTCATCTCCATCTCCCCTCTGCCACTTTCAAGCCATCACCCCTTGTTCTGTCACTCCCTGCCCTTGTCCAAAGTCCCTCCCCAGCCTTCCTGGTGCCCCTTCAGATACTGGGAGGCCACTAGAAGTTCTCCCTGGAGCCTTCTCTTCTCCAGGCTGAACAGCTCCAACTCTCTCAACCTGTCCTCACAGCAGAGGTGCTCCAGGACAAAAAACACATGGAGGTGAGAGCTTGTATCAGAAACATCATCATTCACTTTGTGAGAGAGGTTTCTTCCTTTTTTTTTGCAGATGTCTTCTTTAGAGAACACTCTGAAAGGTGACAAGGTAAGACCTCCTCCTTGCTGGAGAAGATGTGTGTTGAAGTGGAATATGTAATTATTTAAGCAGCATGTTTCAAGCAAAGAGCAGAATTGCTCCAAATTTAACTTATTTCTATGAATCCATGAGATAGTTACAAGAAAAGGCTGGTTGGTCCATGTAGAGAAGATGTTGTTAGTCTGGGGCCAATGTGGGAAAAATACCACAATGCATGATGAAACCAGCATCTCCACTGGCAATTTGAGAGGGGATGAAGAACTAACATGTTCCTACTGGCTTACAGGGGGATCGTGGAAAGGATGGCTTAAAAGGTGAAAGAGGTCCTCCAGGCCCAAAGGTATGTCCTGAGTATGTGGAGGCATCTTTGTGTTGGTGCTGGGGGGGGAAGAGCACTCATCTCTTCTGACCCTCAAGAGATTGGGTTTTCAAAGCAGAGTTTCTGAGCTGGGCTCATAAACTTGTGGTCACAGTGATGCTGTAGTCCCATAAGGTGATTCAGGAGATACACAACATTTAGGCAGGAAGGTGTTCAGGATACATTTCTAAAATATTCAGGGATGTTTCCTTCCTTTCTTTTCCCCCTGCAAGTTGAAAAGCACATCAGAAAGTGATGGAAGGAGAAAAGGTCTCTGATACCACATACATCTAGAAGTTTTCAGAGGTGTGTCCTGGTTTTGAGCTGGAACAAGGCTGGGTTTCTTTTTCAGTAGTTAGAATAGTGCTGTGTTTTGTTTCTCAGCCTGGGACTTGTTAGGAGAGAAACACTGAGAACACATCAGTGTTTGCATTTGTGTTGCTGGAAGTGAAGGACTTTGTGTTCTGTCAGTCTACAAGTGCAAGATTTAAGGGAGTGAGGAATATTTAAATGAATAAGCTAAATTGGCATTTGGATATGCCAGTGGGATATTCCAGATCATATCACGTCATGTCCAGTATATTAGTGAGGGGCTCTTCCTCTTTTAGCTCTCTGTGGTTCTTGCTTGGGATCTCGGTCTCCCGGGATTGCGGTTTCGGTTTGGGATTGTCGCTCCTCTGGGATCATTATCTGGGAACGTGAGCAATGGCACTGGGTATCACTCATTTGCATATTTTATTACTATTATCATTATTATTTTAAGTGTTATTTTATTTCCATTATTAAACTATTCTTATCTCACCCTACGTGTCTCCTTACCCTTGCCCCCCAATCCTCTCCCCTATCCCCTGGGGGTGGGGGGAAGCGGGTGAATGGCTGTGTTGGCTGCTGGCCAAGGGCCAGCCCAGTGACAGCATCACAAGGTGGTACCAAGTCCTTCACTTAATGGAGAGAAAAATGCTGCAGAAAGCATCATCAGCAGGTACAGGTAGATCTGCTGATTGGCACAAAATCTGTTCCTTTGCAAAAGCAAGGACTCATCCAGGTGACATGCATGGGCTATGCATCAGATGTACCCAGTTCAGCTAGTGCACCCCCTCAACATGGGTCCTTCACCCTGGCACACCTTGGCATGGAGATGCAGGAGCATCAGGGCCTTCCTGGCGCCCTTCATTCCACCGGAATCTGTCGATACAGACACCAGATTTCAGTGAAATGAAGCCCGTCAGAGAGGCAGGTCAGCCCCTGCCTCAGCAGATGTTCCCAAGTGGACTTCCCAAGTGTTTGCAGCTCATCCATCATTTCATCTGCAATGCTGGCCCATGATCACTCACCTGGAGAGCCACACCATGCTGGGCAATAAGAGATCATAGAATCATGGAATGTTGTGAGTTGGAAAGGACCCATAAGGATCATCCAGTCCAACTCCTGTCCCTGCACAGGACAAGCCCAACATTCACACTATGTGTCTGAGGGCCTTGGCCAAATGCTTCTGGACTCTTGTCAGGCTTCGGCACCTCCCTGGTGAGCCTGTTCCAGTGCTCCACCACCCTCTGCCTCAAGAACCTTTTCCTCATGGCCAACCTAAACTTGCCCTGGAACTTGCTCCCCCTCCATGGGACTTGCTGTTAGGAGACCAACCCATTGGAGATAATTTGACCCAGATTGATTAGGGCAGTACAGAGGGCCACCATGACCACAGCCACCTCCAGAAGGGACCACAAACTCTGGAGGCACCTTGGCCATCCTCCTCCTTGCTGCTACCTCTACACAGCTGCCTCAGCAGTGACAGCATCAACGGCATTGAGAGGGCTTCAAAAACCTTTGCTTCTTTACACGTTGTGCATTGCCAAGAAATGGAGAAGGGGATGGTGCAAAGCTCTGGTCCAAACCCCACTTTGATGATGCTCATATCTGGCTCTGGTCCAGGCCCACCCTATGAAATGCAGCCAGAAGCTGTATCCCATGGAGGAGCGAAGGAGCTTGTTGAGCAGGGTGGGATTCAGCCCCATTCTTTGAGCCAACAGGGATTTGTCTGGTGTCACTGAGCAGGCTGGGAGCAGAGTAAGGGTCAGATATGTGACTCTTGCTCCTCATCAGAGCTCCTCTTCTTGCTACTCATTGGCATAATGACTTAATTAACGAGTTGCTCTTTTTCCTTTGAAGGGAGAACCTGGTCCACCAGGCAAAGGAGTGGAAATGAAGGTAAATCAAAGAAAAATTATGGAACATATTAATGTTGGGAACACCTCCCTCCCTGCCAGAAGTTGGGATGACAGAGGGGACCTAGTGTGTGTCCCCAGACTTAGCCACTGCCAGCTGCAGGACCAGCTTCCTGGGCAGGAGCAGAGAGGAGAAGTTCTGACCCTTCTTTCCTCTTGCAGGATCTGGAGAGGCTTTTTGAAGAAAATGGTATCAAGGTAGGTAAAACTTTGACCTTTCTTCTGACAAGGTGCTTGTAATTAAGATTTTTTGTTTATTCCCTCTGGCCTTCTGGAGACTCCGTGTGCTCCCTGAGGTCCAGCACTGGCACTCACAAGAAGGCAGGGTTATTACATTTCCTTTTACAGCTTCCCATAGATATTGAAATTCTTCTTGGACAGCTTTTCTGCTGCTATGTTATGAAGTGGTTGGTGGCTTTGAGGCCCATGTGACATTGAGATGTGGAAAACACCCACCCATTCAAAGCTTGGTGCTACCACCTGGGTTGACTTGTACTTCAGCACTTGCACAGCCATCAAGAGGAGACCCACACAGCCTTCTGAGTGCTCTGGCCATACTGTGTGTCCTGTTTAGTGCAAAGTCCAGTCTGGGTTGTTCCTTAGCACATAACATGAATAATAGTGAATAATCACTGTGCAATACAGCAGTGCTAGACTGGTGGCCTCCCTCTCCACTCTCAAGGTTGCCACAAGCTCAGGAAGTGTGATGAGGCTCAGCTTTTAGTATCTACCAGGCAGGTACTTATAGTTGTGCTTGTTACCTTCACCTCCTTTCTGTAAGCTCTGGAGATGCGATCAAGGATGGTGAGGGACTAACTGATCTCGTCAAATGTAAGGGTTTGATTTAGGATGGGTAGACCCACCACATAAGCACCATCAATTGGCTCCTAGATACCCAAACCATAGACATCTGTATTTAAATCAGTTGTTGGCTGTCAGGACACATTGCTTCAACCTGTGAGCACCACTGGAGATGCATCCATCATCATTTTGGGGTGGCTGCACTTGCACTGTTGTGTTTAAGGAATGGGAGGGTGGGATTGGAGTACTGCATTAATGATCTCTACTGGTTGCAGCTGGCACTGCTGAAGGACCTCTCCAATGCGATCCTCCAGGATGGGCTGGATGGGCTAGTACGGCAGCTGGGTGGCTCCAGGACAAGCAAGACCTCCACGAGAAAGCAGGTACCTATGCGTGCCACCGAGCACGGCATGAGTGTTGTCATCTGTCATCCTCAGGAGGCAGACAGACCTGGAAGGAAATGAGAGAGAGACAGAATGAATCATTGAAGGCTTCAGGGTCACCTCTGTCATCAAGTAGGTTATGGTGACTTGCAGCCACTGTAAGAAGCAGTTTAATTTGGAAGAGGTTAATGGCTCACACCAGGATCTTGGATCTTCACGTTAAACTGGTGGGATTGCAAAGCACTCTTATTTTTTTTCAGTGGAAATAAAGGAATCAGTCAACCCTTGTTGTTGACAGAGGTAGCTAGAAGCCATTCTCCAAAGCCATCAGCCTCCTTGTGTTCTTTGGGGGCTGGGGATTGCTGAAGTGGTGGGTGTGTGAGAGGAGCAAAGCAGCTGAAAGCATGAGAAGCGATCACAAGGGCAGCTTCAAAAGCACGAGGGATCTCAGGGAAGCAGGACTAGCTTGGAAGGAAGGCTTGGAGGTGACCAGCAGGGAATTGCTGACTACTTGCTTCCTTTTGCTTTGGGAAGGTGACGAAGTGGGACAGAACGTGTTGGAGAGATGGGACAGTGTCAGAAATAACTCTTCAAGGTCCAGCTCTTTGCATGTGTGTTTCCTGGGAGCTCAGGTTTGTCTCAGCCACATCGACTCACGTTTTTTTGATGTTACAGGATTCAATGGTGTTTGGTACCTCTCATGATGGCCTGGCTAGCACTGAGGTGACAGAAGAAGCACAGAGCCTGAAGGTGGAGGCCCAGTTTAGCGTACCAATGTCTGGAGGACTCCCTAAGGTGAAAATAAACAGCAGAGAGGATGGAGTGTATTTATGTAGATCTGTGCTCCTGTCCATCTGGTCTGCTGCAGCAATAATAAGAGATTGCACATCTGATGCGTGCCAGCTGCCTGTGAGCTCCCAGTCCATGCTCCTGTGATACCTCCTGTGGATCCTCCTCCTCCCTTCCTCTCCATCCTTCTTGTCTTCTGAGCAAAAACCAGCACAGGTTGGGCTGGTTTCAAGCCATCCCTGTGCTGGTTATCTGTTGAACTTGTCCTGCAGCTTCTTACTTGGAGGCTGTAATCTAGGTGCACCTCTCCTGCCCCAGCAGAGATGGATCCAATCCTGCTGTCAGGATGACAACCAAGAAGTAACTCACTCTCCATAAAGCCTTGTTGGTCACTGGAAGGAAATGTCATCTCTAACTGGAGCACAAGAACTGTGGGGGTGTTTGGAGCCAGCTCCTGATGATTTTATCTTCCTCTGTGGTTGGTTCAATGATGACCCAGTTGCTCAGGCACTTTAGGGTGAGACAAGCTCATCCAAACTCAGCTCCAGGCTCTTGCTGTGATCTCAGATGAGATGTTGCTTTTCTGGATCATTGCAACCTGGTTGATGGCATTTTAGGGACTTGAGAGGGGATGAAGGACTCACCAGTAGATGTGTTTGCCCCAAGAGACTCAAACTGTTGAGCAACTCTCAAGCCAGCAATGCTGGGATTTGGGGTACAGAGACACCAAAATTGTCTCTCTTGGGCTTTGGGAGCCCAACCCAACCTGGCAGAAAGGGTTGGGGACTTCTCTGCTCAGCTGAGCCAGTCTGTCTAGGCTGGACTTCAACCTGAGAATTGGGAGTGAAGGGGTCAAAACAGCCTTTCAACCCACCAGGGATCCTTGTAGTCTGCCCCAGCCCATCCTTGCACTTCCTAAATAAGGTGCAAGAGAGATCTTGGCACCTTGTCCCTCCAGCTTTGTCCTGCTGTCTCTGAGCACACTCGTGTTGATAAAGCAGTGTATTGTGGAAGATGACTTGACTTACAACAACCAGTAACTTTCTTTGGTCTCCACAGGGTCCATCTGCTGGTGGTTCTCAACCTGAGTACCAGCCCCTAGGAAACCCTCCTGAGTACTTGGAGAAAACATCTGAGGAAAGAAAGAATGAGAAAGACCCAAGAGAGACAAACAGTCCTCTCAGCAGTGTATGTAAATGCCTATTCAGTGACTATTAATTACTTTTCCATTTGTGTTGATTTAATAGATGCAAAGTGGATACATTTCTCAAAGCTTGATTGGACAAATCCCTGCAATTCTGAGTTTTGCCTCTGTTTTACTGAAGTGAAAAGCCAAGTAAGCTAGAGAAAGGGTAAGGGTGTCTACATGAGTCTGTCAGAGCCTAGAATAGGGTCTTGCTTTCCATCTTCTGTTCTGGTAATTAGTGAGACTGTGTTGTCTCTCATCTACCAACCTCTGCAGAGCTTTGCTGTGCACCCACCACACTCAGAAGACCATCTCCAAGGAAACCAGTCCATGGAGCTTCTCGAGTCCTTGGAGGAGAAGGTGGAAGGACAACCACAGCAGGACACCAGCCATGTACGTCTTCCTCAGCAGTGCTGGACAGTAGACCAGTGTGGAGATAAGTGATAGACTGGAAGGGACTGGTATGCACATCTCTCACCCACTGGTCTGAGTCCTGGGACAGCTCTCCCCACATGCCCAGAGGAGACCATTGCTTAGATGTTGAACCTGGGCAGGAAGCTGATGACCAACCTTGTCCTATGCATACAGGCAGGGAAGCAGGAACTCCACAGAGCCCTTGGCAAATTGTTTTAGTGTTTAATTATCCACTTTGTTGAAAGAAAAAGAAAAATCTCTTTCTAATCTGAATCTGTCTGGTTTCAACATCCATCCCATTTTGGCCTTGGTTGATTGAACAGTTGATGGATCAGACTTGTAATACTCCAGGGAGAGTGCAGACCCCAGGCAGTGAATTTAAGAGATGTTTCCTGACAAGATATTTCCTTTTTTCACAGATGTCTCAGAATAGTCCACAGACCCTCAGGTTTCCCTGCCCAGCATTAGTCTTTTAGACCCTGCTATGTACTTTCCTGAACCCAGTTCTGGGTTGCAGAACCTGACTCCCCTGAAGAAGAGGATTTTAGGGTCTGACCAGGAATTTTGTGACTTTCTCCTTTTTAAGGACTTACAAACAAGAATAAATTGTAATTTAACAAGCCTTTGTGGGTCAGCTGAGCCAAGGAGACTGTCTCAGAGGAAACATGCTGCAGAATAGCTCACTTTACCTCTTTCTTCAAGGTCTGCAAGACATTTGCCTCTTAAAAAGTTGACGTGGTTTGTTTCTGCACCTCAGCTGAGGAGCAGTAGAAAAGAGAGAGGTTTCTTCCATAGCCAGGAGACAGACCTGCTTTATGAGTGCACGTGTATGTACCCTCTAAGACATGTTATATCATTTTCAGCAAAATTGGAGGGTGAATCCAAGCTGGTAGCAGCAGTGATCACAGCTGATGGGCAAGAGGTTGTGGTTTTGCTGCAGTATGGTTGCCTGAGCCCTGACATCCCATTTCACTCTTATTTTTTAGATTTTTTTTCTGCCCTCCTGAGCATGTATTTTCTTCTAAAAGCCCAAACCATGCTCTGCTGCCATGTACCCAACTCAGCACCCTCCAGTTTGAACATCATTGTAACCATAAGTGCATAGTCCAGCTCAACTAGGAGACCCTGCCCCAACACCACACATTGAGTGACACTAACTCCAGTGATGGAGAGAGGGGAAAATACATTCCTTCAGTGCTGTTTGAACACCTTTACATGCTGATGTGCTCCTCTGTGTTGGAGGGAATGCTCTATTTGAAAATACTCATTGACAGGATACCCACAGCCTTGAAAAGCAAACTGAGTAGCAAACTGAAAAAATCCCTTGGATGTTTGCTTGCAACTACACACATGGTTACTGCTCGGAACAGCATTAGCAAGGATATTTCTAGGAATATGTGATAGTTTCACTGGGCTGGCCCTTGGATAGCAGCCAATGCAGCCATTCACCCACTTACTCCCCACCCCCAGGGAATAAGGGAGAGGATTGAGGGGCAAGGGTAAGGAGGTTTGTAGGGTGAGATAAGAACAGTTTAATAATAGAAATAAAAGAAAATTTAAAATAATACTAATACTAAGATCATAGTGATAATTATAACAGTAACAAAATATGCAAATGAGTGATACCCAGTGCCATTGCTCACCACCCACTGACCCAGCCCGGCCTGATCCCAGAAGAGCAACAATTTCGAACCAAAACCACAATCCCGGGAGAGTGAGAGCCTGAGGGAAAGCCAGAGAGAGCAAGAGAGGAAGAGCCCCTCATGAATCTCCTACCCATGGGGGACAGGAGATGGAATATCCCATTGGCATATCCAAATGCCAATTTAGCTTATTCATTTAAATATTCCTCACTCCCTTAAATCTTGCACTTGTAGACTGACAGAACACAAAGTCCTTCACTTCCAGCGACACAAATGCAAACACTGGGATGTTCTCAGTGTTTCTCTCCTAACAAGTCTCAAGCTGAAAACCAAAACACAGCATTATTCTAACTACTGAAAAAGAAACCCAGCTCTGTTCCAGCCCAAAACCAGGACAGAGTAGCAACAAGGAGGTGGCTGAAAGTAGACAGACCCTGTTGGAGGAAATCTCACTCTGATTTAGGTAGAGTGCTGAACATTTGCTTCTGCTCCCATCACTTTAGTTGTCTCCTGGCTGGCTCTGTATATTAACAGCACACTGAATCACCAAGCTGAAACAAGTGATGTTGCAGCAGCCACGAGAGGGCTCTTGGCACAAACACACACATCCCCCCCACACACACACACACACGTGTATGTGTGTAAGCTGCAGCTCTGGAGAGAGTAGCATGTGCCATGAGTGTCCATCAGCTTTGTTTCTCCTCCTGGATGTACCATTTCCCTTGGCTGGGCATAGTTAAACTGGAGAGAAACCTGGAAGCCCAAAGGATGGAGCCCAAACCCCCTCATTTCTTGTGGGATTGGGCTGTAGGTGGGAGCTTTTTGGTGTCCTGTTCTTGAAAGCAGGTAGAGCTCAGACCCTATGGACCTGCACCTGAAGACCATGAAATCAAGGAGGTCCCAAATCTGTGGCTCCATTTGAAACTGTGGATTTTAGCTTGGCTGGATGCTCTTTGTGAGCAGACTCAAGGCTTCACACATGCCCCTGCGTGGAGTCATTTGGAGAAAAGGAGGCTGAGGGGAGACCTTCTGGTTCTCTACAACTACCTGAAAGGAGGGTAGAGAGAGGTGGGGGTGGGTCTGTTCAACCAAGGACCAAGTGACAGGACAAGAGGAAATGGCCTCAAGTTGCACCAGGGGAGGTTTAGTTTGGATATGAGGAAAAAAATATTCACCAAAGGGGTTGTCAAGCACTGGAACGGGCTGCTCAGGGAAGTGGTTGGGTCCCCATCCCTGGAGGAATTTAAAAGATGGGTAGATGTGGTGCTTAGGGACATGGTTTAATGTTGGACTTGGCAGTGTTAGTTTTGCAGTTGGCCTGCATGATCTTAAAGGTCTTTTCCAAACAAAGTAAACTTGCCTTCACGCCAGGGGGTGTGCCTGGACTGTTTGATAGGACAAGAGGAAATGGGCTCCAGTTGTGGCCAGGGCAGTTGAGATGGGATGTGAGGAAGAATTTCTTTGCTGAAAGGGTTCTGAGGCATTGGAAGGGGTTGCCCAGGGCAGTGGTGGAGTCCCCATGCCTGGAGGGATTGAAGAGTCGTGTAGACACAGTGCTGAGTGACATGGGTTAGTTGGCGACTTGTCAGTGTTGGGTTCATGGTTGGACTTGATGATCTTAAAGGGCTTTTCCAATCAAGGCAATTCTGGGATTCAAGAGCCCTGTGGATTTCTGTGTGCAATATCAGTGCCAGTGATGCCACTTCCAAGTGTTGGACAATAATTATTGGTGTAATCCTGCAACCTGGTATTGCCAGACACCTTTTCTCTGAAACCCAGCCCAGAGGATTCCCCATAGAATGAAGAGCTGTTTGAAAGATGGGCTGATTGCACCACCCTTCCTGCTCTTCTACCCATTGATCCCCGTTTTGGTAAGGGCATTTGTAAAAGTAGAACAGCTACCACAATTTTTTTAGGGTCCTTCAAACCCCCTTGTACAATGGGATCTACACCCCCAGGGCATTTTCCTCGGTTGTATTTCGTGTAAAATGCTTTTTATCCTCAGAAGGAGGGAGAAGTGTGGTCCAAAGGCATGGAAACAGGAGCAGCCCCTCTCTCCCTGCATCTCCTGCATCCTCTCATCCCTGGTAGCTCCCACAACCAAACAGAACTCAGTGGAGAGCGATACAAAGGGAGCAGAATAGAGACGGTTGTTTTCCCGTTGGCAGCAGCTGTAATCGCGAATTTTACCTGTTAAAAGGTTCACGAGGCCCTAGAGAGAAGTAACCTGTAATAGCCCAAGATCTTCATCTTGAAGGTGCAATTTCTGGCTGGCAGGAGTTAATGGGAGAAGCAAATTAACTGATCTAAAGAGGCAAGATGAGCCCGGGTACACGTGCCTGTGCAAGAAGCGGTGGCTGGTTACTCTTTCCGTGGCTGAGACACTTCTTTGACATTACAGGACTGTACCAGCCAATTCCTGCCTCCTCCATCTCCCAAATTCCCTGCAGTTAAGCTTACTCATTTTCAGAGTTAATTCAAAAAAAATGCCCCCTTGTTATCTTCATGTGGATAAAACCACAGTCACTTCATTTTCCTACCCAATACCTTCTTGGCCTTTTCTATTTCTCTATTTCCTTTACCTCTTTCTTTGCAGGAATATCTTTTTTCACTCCTTTTATTTCAATTTTTCTCTTTCTTGTCCTAATTTTATCTGTTCCTTTCCTCCTTTTCTCCCTTCTCTCTTTTCCTTTCTTTTTCACCCTGCTACCTGCCATCACTAAATCATCCCTTTAGAAAGCAGCAGCCTGTCTGCTTTTTTTTTTTGCCTTTTTTTTTTTTTGAGGTGCCTTATTGCTGGCATCTCAGAGCAGGAAACTGCTAAAATTGCGAAGGAATTGCAGAATGAAGGAGAGTTATTACCCCCTGCAATTTCCCACCACCCCGGTAAATGACAGCTTTATGAGATCACATGCATACAGGTCACCTTCCAAACCACGGTCTTGGCAACCCATGGGCTTACCTCACCACTGACCTGGCTTTTATTCCTCCTTCTGTCATCCTCACCAGCTTTCAGTAAAGAATTTCAATTTTAATTGAACAAAACTCAATTATTTTTTTTCCCCCTTACGTATTTTGATGAGTCAGAAACCTCCTGGGTTCATTAGCCACTAGGTAAAATTGTCATCTGACTAGTTGAAATCCAGGAAAACACAACTATCATCCCTGCAAACCTGACAGCATAATGTCCAGGGCTGGATTAACCAGCATTTCTTGGAAGTCCTTAATTTATTATTTACTTTCCCTTCACTTTAACCAGCTAAAAGTTTCAACACATACTTCTAGGCGAAATTAATTGAGATGTTTCCATGTCTTTGTTTCTGAAAAACAAACCCCCCCCCCCCAAAAAAAAACAAGAAAGAAGTTAGAATAGTGCTAAATAACTGCTCCTCATCCTGATTTTTCCCTCATCCTGATTTTTCCCTCTCTTTCATGTGCTCCAGCCAGGTCTAGGTGTTAGTGTTAGGCTGCAAGGAGGTGCCCAGCTTTCTTTTGTTATAAATAAATTAACTGCTTTTTGGCTTTCATATCAAAATATTCACCAAAGCTACACTGCAGTGCTTCTACTGTGCGGTTCAGGGATTAATTACTGTACACTGAGATAATATCCAGCAGGTAGGAATATTATAATTTTTACAACAGCAAGTAAATAATTTACAGATGCTAATATGGAAAAGAACAAAGAATGGATGAGCCAGGCCAGTAACTATTTGTACAAGCTTTACCTTGTGTGCTTTAAATATAGATCAGCCAAAATCATGAGCACAGCAAACATCACCAAGTGGCAGATTAACACGTAGACGTTAATAGGCATTAATAGTTGTCTTATTCTGATCAGATACTCTGGGTACATTAAATACGTAGCAGATGTGTTACTCGAGCACAGCTGGTGCAGGGAGGCATTTAAAGTTCGAAGTTGCAATATTGTAGGTGGTTTTTATTTCTTTGAAATAGGAGTAAATAAATTGCACAGTGCTAAATAATATATCTATTCTTATAATCACAGAATCATCTCGATTGGAAAAGACCTTTAGGATCATCAAGTCCAACCATGAACCCAACACTGACAACTCCCCGACTAACCCATGTCCCTCAGCACTATGTCTACACGACTCTTCAATCCCTCCAGGGATGGGGACTCCACCACTGCCCTGGGCAACCCCTTCCAATGCCTCAGAACCCTTTCAGCAAAGAAATTCTTCCTCACATCCAATCTGACCCTCCCTTGGTGCAACTTGAGGCCATTCCCTCTTGTCCTCTCACTTGTTCCTTGGCTGAACGGACCCACCCCCACCTCTTTCCACCCTCCTTCCAGGGAGTTGGACAGAGACAGAAGGTCTCCCCTCAGCCTCCTTTTCTCCAGCCTCAACACCCCCAGTTCCCTCAGCCACAAGGGAACTCAGCACACTTGTGCTCCAGACCCTTCCCCAGCTCTGTTGCCCTTCTCTGGGCACGCTCCAGCACCTCCATGTCCTTCTATATTATAATATATAAAATACTAGGTTCTCAGCAGGATGCTGTTTCTCTTCCCACAGGAAAATGTGAATTCAGATTATGGTTCTGCATTCCCAAGGCACATTAGATCCAAGAGATCTGCCAAGCACGAGAGACACATGGTAAAGACCCCGTTTCACCATGGCGGCTACGAACTGGCCTGTGTGCAAGAGCAGAGCCACCGGCATGATCCAGGAGGAAGCAGTGACCCTTCCTTGTTGGGTCCATCACAGGTTCATCCCCCTGGTGCCCCAGGGGCTCGGAAATCCCTGTCTGGATCCACGGTGAGTGAAGACCCCATACAAGGGTGTCTTCAAACACATGGACACAAGGGAAACCAAATGGTCCACTTGTGCAAAGTCATTATGAAAGTAGAGGGGACGTGAAAGTCTAGTGATAAATATGAATAAATAAAGCAAGAAACAGCTGCCTAAGAAGCTGTTTTTCTTGGCAGAGCAGATCGTTCTCCCTCTACCTGGCAAGGGAAACGCGATGCTCGGAAAACACAAGTGGGGAAAATCAAACTTAATCAAATGAGGGAACATAATAACCTGGTTCATGGAGAAAGCAGAATAACTGAAGGGTGTTTTGTGTCCTGAGAGTTTAGAAGATATTTGTATGTGTGTTTAAATGTGTAGATAGTGTGTGTTTATAAACACGTACATCTCTACCACACCTGCACAATTACGTTGCCAACATCAACACAACATCCCAGAAATGGAAGGTGTAAAGAGCTGACTTTTACAAAATTTAACAAAGACCTATTTCCAGGAGTTAAGGATGACAAATTCTGAACAATAGATTTCTCCTAAGTTTGCATGAATTTCTTTGAAAGCAGTGAGTGACCCTCACCCTGTGTTCCCAGCAGGAAAAAGCAGCAATGAGCTGAGCTCATCTATGCCATGAGAAAACCCTTCTTCTCATAGTCCTCCATAAAGGGTTAAGGTGGAATGTCTGTGCCATTGCTAAAAGCCTGGTATTGAGGCATTTCTTGGTTCACAGACCCTGGCAGCCCATATGCAACAGGCAGCACCAGGTTTTAGATGTCCTGTCTGGGCTGGAGAAGATCAGAGTGAGCTTGGAGGCCCAACCAGGGACAGTTTAATGGAGGTTTCCTGATCCCTGGTAATATACAGCTTCCCTGAGAGATGCCTCCAGCTTCTCCACTGGCTGCTTAACTTCTCACTGCTCTGAGATGTATTTCCCATGGCTTAAGGGTAAAATGTTTCTCCCAACTGCTCTCTCACTTTCCTCTTTTCTTTTTGATTCAAGGCATACCCAGGTCCTCATCGCCCGAGGAGAACTAAGGTACAGCATTAATAGAATCACAGAACCATAGAATGGTTTGGGTTGGAAGGGACCTCCCAAGGTCATCTAATCCAACTCCCCTGCAGTGAGCAGGGACATCTTCAACCAGATCAGGTTGCTCAGAGCCCCGTCCAACCTGACCTTGAATATTTCCAGGGATGGGGCTTCTACCACCTCTCTGGGCAACCTGTCCCCATCTTTCTTATAGGACCGCTTTCAAATATTGAAAGGGCACTAGAAGGTCTCCCCGGAGCCTTCTCTTCTCCAGGCTGAACAGCCCCAACTCTCTCAGCCTGTCCTCACAGCAGAACGTCTCCAGCCCTCGCATCATCCTCGTGGCCTCCTCTGCACTGGCTCCAGTAGCTCCATGTCCTTGTGCTGTTGGTGGCCCCAGCACTGGAGGCAGCACTGCAGGTGGGGTCTCAGGAGAGCAGAGCAGAGGGGCAGAATCCCCTCCCTCCACCTGCTGCCCACGCTGCTCTGGGTGCAGCCCAGGACACGGTTATTGGCCTCTGTGCTGCCAGCGCACGTTGCCGCCTCATGTTGAGCTTCTCCTCCACCAGCACCCCAAGTCCTTCTCCTCAGAGCTGCTCTCCATCCGTGCATCTCCCAGCCTATATTGATACCAGGGGTTGCTCTGACCCAGGTGCAGGACCTTGCACTTGGCCTTGTTGAACCACAGGAGGGTCACACAGACTCACTTCTCGAGTTTGTCCAGGTCCCTCTGGATGGCATCATGTCACTCAGGTGTGTCAACCTCACCACTCAGCTTGGTGTCATCTGCAAACTTGCTGAGGGTGCACTCGATCCCACTGTCTATGTCATTGATGAAGATTTTAAACGTTCATGTTGTACTCTTCTTATCACAGCTGCATGTGGTGAGGGTGCAGGTAGTCCTTTCTCCTGTCATGCCACATTCCAGCCCCATTCTGCATGTGCATTTGTTTTCTTACAGAATGAGGAAACTGGCCTCGCAGATCCACCCTTCCATGGCCAAAAGGTCAGTGTTTTTGTTTCACCTTTTAATGCAGATGCCAAATAGCACTGGGGACAGCAAGGATGGTGGTCCATCTCTCAGGGCAATCTCATTTGGATGCTGAGGAATCACAGGTGAAAATTGGCCAGGTTGGTGGGTTCAAGGGGTAGGAATCATCAGTTTTGGCCATTGGTAATGAGCAGAGATCCCACACTTGAACCTTTCCCTTCTGATTCATGTGTGGGTTTTGTGTTTAAGAGATCCTTAATCTCTCCTCTCTGAACTTCTTCCATCTCCTTGAACTCACGGCATCTTTTTAACATCTGCAGTAGCCGGGGGCAGGGAGACCCTCACCTTACCACTCATATCCAGCCCTTACTGCAATTTATGTTTTCTCTCTCTGCATTTCCACTGGGCAGGAGAGGAGGGATGGGATCAGGGACATCTTTGATCTGATCTGAGAATGCAAATGGTGGAAATGTTCCTCCACAGATGTTTGCCAAAAGCTGATGCAGGAAGAAGATGTAGAGAAGTTGTGGCTGCTCCTCCTTGGAAGTGTTGAAGGCCAGGCTGGATGAGGCTTTGAGCAACCTGGTCTAGTGGAAGGTGTCCCTGCTGCTGGCAGGGGGGTTGGGACTGGATGAGCTTTAAGCTCCCTTCCAACCCAAACCATTCTATGATTCTAAGAGCAGCACCTGCCTGGTCCAAAGAGTGATGGATAAATGTAGCAATGCATGTTTGCAATTGAAGGGGTTGCCTGTTGTTTTGCAGGGAGAAATGGGAGCTCCAGGAGCCCGTGGAGACAAAGGAGAAAAGGTAGTGATAGCACTTTTCTGACCTGAGTCTCTGAGACCAAGAGAAGGTTCTCTGTGCTAAGAGGTTTTGGAAAGGGAGAGACAGCTGGGGATGCGCTGATGGAGAGGACACATAGGATCTATAGGAGACTCTGCTGATGTAAATTGGGATTACCACAGTCCCACCTTTATCCTTGAACCTGGCTGTGTGTTTCTGTTCCCTCCCTTCCAGCAATGCTAACACGCATCTGCTGTGTGCTCAGGAGTAAATGAAAAAATTCAGAGAGTTTTCCTGAAGTTCATTTTCTGCTGGATCAGTGAAATAAACCAGGTGACAGACAAGCAAAAGCCAGCCTTGGCACAAGGACAGGGATGGAAGAATGGCCACACAAAACACCATTTCATGAACAACTTGGCAGAATAGGCTTATAGGGACCAAGTGGGGTGGTGGGGCCCAGATATTCAGGAGAAAGGCAGATAAGGAAAAACTTCTTTCCTGTGAGGGTGTTGGAGCCCTGGGACAGGCTGCCCAGAGAGGGTGTGGAGTCTCCATCTCTGGAGATGTTCAAAACCTACCTGGACACTTTCCTGTGCAACCTGCTCTAGGTGAACCTGCTTTGGCAGGGGGGTTGGACTGGATGATCTCCTGATGTCCCTTCCAACCTCTACCATTCTGTGATAAGGGAGGGTTGTTGTTAAAAGACACAGCCTGATGGGGAGGAGAACTTTGCATAGGCTACCATTTAAACACCCGTGTGGTGCAGCATGCTGGGGAAGGGTGGCAGGAGAAGGGAGGGAAGGTAGCTGGAAGGTGAATGGTTTTTGTCTTGCAGGGACAGCCTGGGGAGATGGGAGAACCTGGAGAAAAGGTGAGCTCTGAAGTCGGTGTCAGCAGCTGGAACAGGACAGCGTTACCAGCTAAGTGGCCCAAATCCAACACTGGAGATGGTCATACGAAAGTCATAATCTGCTGGGTCAGCCCAGTATTCCATCTGCTTCCTGGGAGCAGCGTGGCTCTGTGTTATGGCATTTGGCTCTTCCTTGGTCACACAGCCACTGCCCACCTCCTGTGGAGAAAAGAGGTGGAGGTCAGAAGGACCAGTTGCTCCATGTTGCCATAGGCTATGAGCACAACTGGAAATCTTTGCTATTGCTCAGGGTTGCACTGAGGTTTTACTTCACACGACCTCTTGCACAGACTTGGTAAGTCTCTCTCTTCATTTCACAGGGCACCAAAGGAGACAGAGGTGAAAATGGTCAAAAGGTAAACAGTGTTGGCACCAGAGTCTTTTCTTACACTATGAGAGGTTGCCTCCTGCTCTCCCTTCTCCTTTGCCATACCTAACTTCCCCATCTAAAGAGGAGGTGTCCAGGTAACCTCCTGAGATGTGGGCTCACTGGGGACTCAGTGTCTCTCTGTTGACTAGGGAGGGACTCCAGATGGCTCACATAGACAGGACATCCACTTTATAAATGAGTGATATAAGAAGATATGAGTCTTGCCCAGAGACTTCTGAAACCATCTCCAGTAACATCTCTGCAACTCAGATCCCTCTTTTCTAAAGCTGTTTCAATGCTCTCAGCAACTTTGTCTCTCCATGTCAGATAAGACTTCCCATCATCTAGAGGAGATGTGATGGTCAGTGAGGGCTCGTAGAAACCCTCAATGTAGGATCAGCCCTGAGGGACTTCAGCTGGGTTTTCAGCAAACTTTCATTTTGATGGGTCCACAATGGAAAGAGTAATCTTGATTTTTCCTCATCTTCTTCTCTTCACAGGGAGAACCAGGAATTGGGTTCAGAGGTCCCGTTGGTCAAGCTGGGCCACCTGGATTTAAAGTAAGCCTTTCTTCTCTTTTAGATAGGATCTTACTTGGGGTTTTTTGGGTCTTTTTCTTTGTAGTTCTTGCTTTCCACCACTGGGTGTGAAGCATAGAACTGACTGGGACTACAAAAATAAAACACCAAAGCCAATCCCAGCCTAGGAAGGCAGGAACACCATCACATGGGTCAGGGACAGAGAGAGTGCTCTGTGTCTTCCAAAGGGCATGTGAGGTCCTGAGGAAAAATATCATAGAAACATAGAATCACAGAATGATTTGGGTTGGAAGGGAGCTTTAAAGGTCATCTAGTCCAACCCTGCTGCAACGAACACGAACATCTTCAACTAGATCAGGCTGTGAAAAAAATCCAGGGAACTGTGGTCTCAGCAGAGATGTGTTTCTGTGATCCCTTGGGTTGTTGCATGTCTCCAGGTTTTGAATTCACTGGAAAGCTCTGAAAGTCTGCAGGTAAGGGCTCTCCACTTAGCAAGCCGTTGTAAAGCCCTTTCTCTGGCCCTTAAAACTCTCTTACGGACCAGGACTGGAGGAGGTGTCCCCAATTCTGTGTGTACTGGTCATGTGAACTCAAGGAGACACCCCACACTTTCTCCAGGACCTTTAGGAGGGTAGTTAATTCCACCTAAGATCCAAATTCCTTGTTATTCACTCAACAGGGTGAACCAGGAGCCCCAGGACCTCAAGGAGCTCAGGGTATCCAGGGCATTCGTGGCAACGCTGGCACCCCCGGATCACAGGGGGACAGAGGGGCTCCAGGTCTGCCTGGGATGCCAGGACAGAAGGTAGGTGGCAGGGAGGGGACTCCATGTGTTGTGTTAGCCATCTCAAGGTGAAAACAACAATGCTCCTACTGAGACTGCCTACACTGAGCGTCCACTGTGGTTCAAGCCCCCATCTATCCAGGTTTCCAGACCCTGAACCTATAAATAGTCAGTGAGAAGAAGCAGGAACAAAACCTGGTTGCAAAAGGAGAAGTAACAACATATATTAGACCAGATGATATAATTGGAGAAAAAAACATGACAAAAGGTTTTGTACAGGGGGATGTCATTCAAGTTAAAAAAAAAAACCCAAAACAAAAACAAAACCAACCAGTGGAGCTCCAAGCAAAATGAGGACCTGCTGTTCTCCTTTTAAACTTAGTGATGTGACTTGATGAGACAACTGGGAATAAAAGGGGTGGTGATAACACAGGGGATGTGAGCAAGGCATTTTGGGGCTGTTAGCCACTGGGAACAGAGGAAGCAATGGGTAAGTCTCACTGCAGGGGCAACGAGGCTTATCTGGAGATGGAGTGGGGGACAGCAATGTGCCTAAACTCAGAGTCTTGGTGTAGCTGGAGTCCTTTCTCAATGACAAGAGGCCCACACAAGGAGCACCCCAATAGCTATTCCTCCTGCTTGCATCTAGGAGCACCAGCTCCAGGTTTCTGGCTGGATGGGGGAAAGCAGGACATTTCCATCATGGTGTTCTGCTCCTTAAAGGATTATTTTTTTTTCAAGGGGGAGCGTGGGAAGAGAGGCCGGAATGGATTTACTGGGCCCACAGGACCATCAGGATCCCCAGGAGAAGAGGTGACTTTTGTACCTCACCCCATTGTCTTTTGAGCAGCAGAGTGATGGCTGGGGAGAGAGGTTGAGGGCCTGGTGTCTGTTCTGGGTAGGCTTTCACTCTCTTGGAGCACTAGGACAACAGAGCATTGAGGACATGCAAAGAAAAGACCTCCTTTCTATTTTGTTTTCTTCATGCTACAGGGGATTCCTGGGACACCTGGACCCAAAGGCAACAAGGTCAGTGCCAACCTGCCAACAGGCAGGTCACAAACAGCTGAGATCCTGAGGTGGCAATGGGACAAGCCACTGCCCTTTCCTGGCTCCTGATCCCATCCAGCCACTTCATCCCTCTTTCACCCTCATGCCCTTCTTCCCCATGATTGCTGGAGCATCCTCCAGAGAGCAGCAGAAAGTCAATGGAAGTGAGTCTCCTGACTTATTCTGTGACTTTCAAATCATGGTCAAACTAATCAACAATCATGTGATGTGGTATCCTTGCTCCAAATGAGACCTCTGGGATTCTCTGTCCTCCAGGGAGAAATTGGCATTGGAGCAGCTGGTCCAAGAGGTCCTCGTGGACTGCCTGGCCCTCGGGTAAGTCCCTCTGTAAATGTTCCTGAGTTGGCTTCTTGAAGCCTACTCTCTTTTGGAGACAGCTTTATACCATCACCTCCCACTCACCTATTTTAGAAGATGCCTAAAGGGCTGATATTAGAGCCCTCCTTAATTTTTGACCAGCCAGATTTGGAGATGATGGGACACTGCTATGCCCAGCTGGAGCTGGCATTGACCAGAATCTGTTCACAGGTCACAATTAGCATCTCCTCCATAATTGGATACCCACAAGCATTACAGATTGCACCAGTCAACTGCATGGCCAAGAGAATCCTGCCCCACTGACTGTGTTGGCTGTGCTTTCACTGACTAGTTGGAAATGTTGAAGGCCATATCTACACCCCTACATCTGCATGTTTTAAGCCTAGCAGCTCAGTGAGGAATCACCTTGGTTTTGTGTGCTTTGGAGATGCTTTCTGCAAGCTCTTTCCTTCAGAAATCTCCACCTCCAGCTTTTTTATCCTCGTTCCCCTCCTCCCTCCTGTTGTCCTGGCAGAAGTAAACCAGCTCCTGTCATCCTTGGGGCAGCAACGTTCACTTTTGCTCATGCTGCTGAGAAGTTTTGGTCTCCTTCTGGCAAAGACCCCAGGGAGACTTTCTTAAGTCATAATCAGAGGCCATGTTTCAATTTGCAGCTTCTGTGTCTGTTCCACGAATAAACTGATTTTATGTTGCAATCCATTTAGACAAACTCCCCATCTGCCAGCAGAATGGTTCCATGAGGCCCCTGGGACAAAACACTTAATGAGAATGTCAACAGCTGTGAAAGATCTGGGGTAAACCTCACTCAAGCTTCATTATCTGAAGGAAATGATGAAATAATGTTTCTGCTCTTCTGACTCCAGCATAAATCGGGAGTGAATCACAGAATCTCAAATTACATTGGCTTTATATGAGAGATCTAAATTTGACCTCATAGGATGATGTCTAAGTCTAGGCATCTTAAAGACAAGTAAATCTTGTAGGATCTACCTAGGGTGGCCATAAAAGTACTTCATAGACCCACCAGCACAGCTATCCCTTCTAGCAAGGTCTATCTGGAGCTAATAGCACACTTAAAGGGAGGCTCAGAGCAAGGTCTGCAGCATCTGGAAACCACAACTGGGTGTGAAGGTAAACCTCCCATTGGTCTCCAAAGGCACAAGTTACTGTTGATTAGTTGACTGGTGGCCTCTTCATTCTGAAAGTCAATGGTAGAAGTTCCAGGTGAATTCCTGGCTGCCTTATTTATGGTGGTGAGTCCTGCTG
>NW_010294835.1:34744-43032 GCF_000700745.2 Antrostomus carolinensis
CGTGCAGAAAAGCTACTGAGCCCGCTAACCAGGTAGAAGAAATCTCTCTGTCCCAGGAACATCTCAGACTTGTCCCTTGTTGCACATGCCTTTGTCAGATGTAAATACATCTTGGATAGGGACACACCAGGTCATCCAACCTCAGATAACTTCTTCTGAGATAGTCCTACCAGGGGCTCTCTATACCAACAGAGTGGAAGAGACACCTTTTTGGAGTGATTTATATCATGCTGGGTCAGGTGCAGATCATCTCACAAATGCCTGTTTCTCTCAGGGACTGAGGAGAAGCTGAAGCTTGAAGCTTCAATCTGACCGAAGCATTATTCTCTAAACACTCCACTGTCTGCCTGCAGTGACATGTGGATGACCTCAAGCTTTTTAGGCTCTTTGAACCAGATCCATAGAAGCATTAGACTCATAATCCTGATGGAGATATAGGTGAAGAGGTTGGACAACTCCTTTGAGGAGTTGAGCTTCCAGATGCCTAATTCCTTTGTCCCCAGTGGGATGGTTTGCAGAGTTGGGACTGTGCACGTTGTATTTCTCTTTGCTGATGACCATCACTACCCTTCTCCATCCTCACAGGGTGATGAGGGCATCATGGGAATCCGAGGCCCCCCTGGCATGATGGTGAGTGTTAAAATATCACGGAGGGTTGATTTTCCATCATGGACAACAGTGGGTACAGGGCTGGCAAAATCCCCATGAGCAGTGAAAAAAAAATAATGGTTTAATGCTTTCAGTGGGAAATAGAGACTTCAGGAACCTGAATTCCGATGTTGTGGAGAGATGAGTGTAAATCCTGTAGGCAGCTGTGAGACAGGAGGTGTCATGCAGAGCACAATTGCTCCATGCGTTTGTCCATTTGCTGACTCATCTACAGCCTGTTTTTGAAGTCCTCCTGAAATATCACTCCATCTCTGTTCTCCTTTGTCAGGTCTGCTTGCCTGCATGAATTCCAAGGTCTTGTTCTGTTGTAAATTCCCTTTTCACTGAGAGGGGACTGAGTCAGGGGAGACGCAGGTCACAGCCGGTATTTTGACAGACGTATTTTTATTTATGAGGCTGTTATCTCTAATGGAATGAATCTGTTATTACGAGCAGGATGGACCTTTATGAAGTTCCTCAGAAGGACAAGTGTGGTTTCAGTACCAGATTTTACCCTGAGGTCTCATCCCTGAAGGGCTGATCCTCAGCAAGGCTGGCCCTTACTCCATGAAAGCTTCCAAGATGATATGTCCCAATGGTCAGAGCAGCACCACAGGACACAGTGGGCTGGCAAAGCCCAGGTTTTGTGCCTTTTGGGAAATGTCTGTGCTCTGTCTCCTCCTTGTCCATCCTGTCCATGCCAACCCCAGTGATGAGCTGCCAGTTCTGCAGATGGAAGGTGCCACTTCTTTGCATATTCATGGAAGGTTACAAGTCCCCAGTTTTGCAAATGGGTTACACCTGAGGTGACCACCATGGCTTCTCAGCTCTCCAGGTGTGCTTCCCATCCTGGATCTGTCTCCAGGGGCTCTGACCTGCCTGGGGAGACATCTAGGGATCCACGTCACCTCCACTTATGAGGAGTCCTCCAGGAGAAACCCTTCCTCTGTGCTCTCTGAGAAGTGAGAGCTGCATCTCATTAATGTTGTACTAGATTATCTTTAAGGTCCCTTCCAACCTTAATCATTCTATGAATCTATGAATGTTAAGGAAACAAAAATCACAATACATGGCTTGCAAAATGGGGAACATCAGCTAAATTTACACATCCACCAAGAGATCCTGAGTTGTGTCCAAGACCCAGTGATAGGCAGAAGCTTAAGGCTAAATTTTCTCTTTGCACCAGTGTAATTCACTTCTCCTCAAATTGCTTTTCGAGGGAAGGAAAGGAGAGTAGAGGCTCCTGTGCCTGTCCCATGAGCAGCTTCTCTATGGTGGAGCCCATCCTCGGAGGCAGCTCTGCCTTCAAGTGGAGGCTGCTCTTTCCCAACACATTCCCCTAGTGGTATTTATCTTCACATCTTGTTTTATGTTCTTGCAGGGTCTAAAAGGCTTCCAGGGTCTGAAAGGTGAAAGAGTAAGCAACAATCTTCTTATCTACACAGCACCTGTGGAGGAAAGCACCATTCCAGGGAGCGTTTCTCTGCCACAGCCTATGCTGCTCATGCCCTTGTTTAAACAGTGGGGATAATCTTCTAGGGGTGGACTAGGAGGGGATCTCCATCGGTGTGTGGAAGTGTGAAATGGAGTTAACAACCACTGGCTGGGCTGAGATGAGGATGTCTTTGTGCTGTCTTTATGCATGCCTGGTTTTATTTGGAAGGAAATATGGGAGCTTGGACAGAAAGGGACCTCTGGTGTGCTTTGGCCAATCTCCAAATGTGTAGGGATAGAGGGTGGGGTTGGGGAGCCATGAAGATGATGAGAGGGCTGGAGCACCTCTCTTCTGAAGAAAGGTTGAGGGAACTGGGCTTGTTGAGCTTGGAGAAGAGAAGGCTCCAGGGAGACCTCATTGTGGCCTTCCAGTACTTGAAGGGAGCTCAGGAACAGGAGGGAAAGCGACTTTCGACATGGGCAGATAGTGATAGGACAAGGGGAAATGGTTTTAAACTAAGAGATGGAGATTTAGGTTGGATATTAGGAGGAAACTTTCCACCCAGAGGGTGGTGAGACACTGGCCCAGGTTGCCCAGAGAAGTTGTGGATGCCCCATCCCTGGAGGCATCCAAAACCAGGATGGATGGGGCCCTGGGCAGCCTGATCTAGTGGTTGTCAACCCCGTCCACAGCATGGGGGTTGGAACTAGATGATCTTTAAGGTCCTTTCCAACCCAAACCATTCTATGATTCTATGTCCTACAGCATCACCAGGAGAGTGACTGCCCACCAGACAACACATGCCCTTTCACTTGTATCAGTGAGTAGGAGTTCTCTTGGTCTCCTGCTACACCCCACTTGCAACCCTTGGAAAGTGTAGTACCGAGAAGAGCAGATTTTGTCCCAAATGTCAGTGGTGTGCAATGGGACACAGCTCTGCCACTCATTAAATCCTGTCTCTTACTCTCCTGTCCCCACTTGGTCCTTGCAGCCTCTTTCTTCTGCTGTCACCACACTAGTTTTAAGCACTGGAAGTTATAAGATGCCATCGAGAATGAGTCCTGCTCTTCAGCCTCATGTTCCATACCCATTATAAAAAACTTCCAAGAACAGCTAATATTTCATATGTTCTCAGTAAAATATGCCAGATTTTAGGTTGAAGTTTGAAAATCCTATATTATATAGGGTGCCTTCCCACCCTAGATGTAGTGTAGACACATCCCTGCAGCGTAGAGGTGCTACATCCCATTGGGAGGTTGAAATCCAGCAATAGCTCTGCATCATGGATATGCTGAGCCATGGAAACCACTTCAGTCCTTTGGGTCTTTAATTTTTTTGGTCAATGCAATAAATTCTAGTTGTACACAATCTCTTGTGGTAGGTTAATCATTTTGAAGAATGGCCAGAGGAACTGACTTCCAGCTGTGCTAGATCTTAGTGGCTTGGGGTGTGAATCAATGGACTGAGCAACACAAGAAGAGTGAGTAAAAAGGGAATCACTCACCGTTGTCTTCTTCTTATTTTTTTTTTTATGTGTTCAGGGTGATCGAGGACTTCTGGGACCCAAGGGAGAAAGAGTAAGGACATTTCAGATTGTGACATTCTGGGGCAAATGGAGTAAAAGTTTTCCAGGCCTTTATAGTTACCAATGAGCAGATGGACAGTTATTTAAATGAGTCAGTGATCTTACAAGGTAGAGGCATAAACAGTAAAAAACATTTATATGTGTTTTCAAGTATCTGGGGGTCTTAGTGATTTTATAGGATTCACATCATTATACATGGGTGAGCGTAGCCCACCCAGCGTGGAGCCCTGAGCAAGGATCTCAGGTGATGGGGTGCATGTGCCTTTCATCAAAGAGGACTTTAAATCCTACCTCCATCCATGGTATTGTGTGCGCTGCCAGCCACGTGCCTGGATTAAGATCACATTTCCAATGGAATCTTCAGGATTTGAGGCTCAGGGCCCTGTGTGTGTTTTTCTGTGTCCCTGCTCAAGCATCTGGCCACCCTCAGGGTGAAGAAGTTTTTCCTTCTGTCTAATAAGAGTTTCCCTTATTGCAACTTTCACTGTGTGCCTCCAAGAAGAGCTTGGATCCATCCTCTCTACATTGTACACCCATGTAGGTAGTGGAAGGCAACACGTAGGTGCCTCCCTCCTTCTCAAGGGTCTCCACCATGTTCAATCTACTTTGCTGATGCCATCTTCACAGTGGACACACCAGTCTGGGTTGAGTTTACGAGATAGTTTTGATGGGTTCCTACATAGCAACAACAACCAAAAAAAAAGTCATTTTGGCAACTCTTTGCTGGGGCACAAAAATGCCTCCTGTGAATTAGGGGAGGAAAAAAGTTTTCACTGATTTTTGGTGTAACCAGCTCATCCTGAAGCATCCTGCAATCTTAAAAAGCCTGAGCTGGCTCATAGCAGGTAATGTGAAAATAACTCCCTGAGCGCTTCTGGAAAATGCACAGAAAATGCTGAACTTCTGCCCAGTGTTTAGTTAACTTCCTTCCTGGCTGAAATGGCTTGTTAGAAAATGAGTTTTAGAAAACCTACATGACGATTCTGCCTTTGAGTCATGCGGTATTAAATGATTAAGGCCCATTTGTCTCTGAGGAAGCTACTTTCAAAGAGGACTCGCTCCAGAAATGAATCAACTTTTAATCTTCTTCATGAAGAGGCCCCAAAACACTTTCCAAGCTGAAGGAATGTATAATGTGTTTTCCAAATAATACCTTAATAAAATACAAAGTGGAGTGCAAGATAAAAGAAGGAGGGGGAGGGGGGGGGATAACTGTCTTGGGTTTGTTCCACATGGTTGCAGCTTAACTTTCTTTCTAACTCTCCCTTGATTAATACAAGAGTCACCCAAGGCCTGTGCTATGTATTCGATTAAACTACAGGATCTTTATTCCCCCTTTTGTTCCCAAAATTGATTGAGCTCCATCCCATTTCCATTACAGACCCTTCAGCACAGGGAAGCAGGAGGGTATATTAAGCCAGAATTTTATTAGGGTCTTATGGTGATAGTTGGATAAACTGTAAAAGATTGTCAAAGTTTGGGGAATATAGATTAATTAATGTTTGTTAAGGTTGCCCAAGGAAGTTGTGGATGCCCCCTCCCTGGAAGTGTTGAAGGCCAGGCTGGATGAGGCTTTGAGCAACCTGGTCTAGTGGAAGGTGTCCCTGCTGATGGCAGGGGGGTTGGGACTGGATGAGCTTGAAGGTCCCTTCCAACCCAAACCATTCTATGATTCTATGAACACTGAAGAGAGCTGGTGTAAAGGGGGTCCTGTTCAAGTAGGCTACACTTGCTTGTTAGAAGGTGGCTTCAGCCCTCCTCCCTCTGAACTATGGACAGCATCACCACTTTGGAGGCATAGCCATTGCTTTGCAAGAACAGAGCATTTTCTTGCATGGGAATGGCCTTGTCGCAGCTTCTTCACTCTCTGAGGAGCAAAATGTCACTCCTCAGCTGCTGTGCTGATAGATAGACTTGGCACAGATGTGTCCATGGAGTTTTTTCCATGCCTGTATCTACCGGCTGTCTTGGGATGACAGTTTGGGGGTCTAACCCCTAAAAAGAGTCACACTTAAGTGTGACTCCTGTTCCTTAGCTCCAACTCTGTCTCCATAAATCAGGACACCATGAGTAGACCCATTCACCATCATGCCTATGGCCAGCTCCCACACCTGGGAGGAGATGCAAACCTTGATCTCCTGAGTGACATGCAATGATCAAGGAGCCAAGCCACCATGTTAAATATGAACCTGTACCACTACTGACAGCCTCAGATCGGGAATTGGACCACAGCACCACACCATGCACAGCTCCATTTTCAGCCAAAAATTTTTTGGAGCAAGAGGTCACTGTCAAATCTCAGGACTTCTTGTAGTTTTCTATGCAAGTTCATCATCCAGCTTTTAGTTAAGGACAGACTAACCTTAACATTTAATATGGTTCTGTGGAGCATCTGTACCTTCCCCAGCTGGGTCCATTTGGACCACAGTTTAGGAAATGCTCTACCTTTATTGCAGATGTGTGAATTATCATTTAGGACCCATGAGTTCCTGTATCACTGACTGTCTAAATCTCTTCTTGTGTCTCCTTTCTCTAGGGTGAACCCATAACTATTTTTGGAGCCCAGGGCTATAAAGGCAGTAAAGGAGATCACGTAAGTCTGACTTTTTAATGTTTGAGCTGAGATAGAGATAATTTTCTTCTTAACAGCTAGAATAGCGCTGTGTTTTGGTTTCAGTGTGGGGTTTGGTATGAGAAGAATGTTGATAATGTACTGATGTTTTTAGTTGTTCCTATGAAATCAAGGACTTTCCAGCTTCACATGTTTTGCTAGTCTGGAGGTGCAGAAGAAGCTGGGGAGAGCATAGTAACATTAACAGATCCAAATTGGCATTCAGATATGCCAATGGGATATTCCGTATCATATGACGTCATGTTCAGTATATAAATGAGGGTTGGCTGGAAAGCTCGCTCTCTCTCTCTTCTGGAATTGGGGTTTTGGGATTGTCTCTGCTCTGGGATCACTGGCCAGGAATGGGCTGGTCATCAGTGGGCAGATGGTGAACAATGGCACTGTGCATCATTCATTTGTATATTCCATTATTACTGTTATTATAATTATTATTATAACTTTTTTTTTTTCCAATTATGGAATTGTTTTTACCTCATCCCCTGAGTTTTCTCACTTTTACCCTTCTGAGTATCCCCCATTCCCCAGGCTGGGGAGGCTGAGCGAGCAGCTGTGTGGTGTTTGGCTGCCAGCCAGGTTAAAACCACCACACTTCCCCACTGTTGGTGGCATCAGCACTGGGCACAACTTGGGATGAGCACTGAGAACCAGCACTTTGGTCCAGAGCCAGTGGCTGAGAGTTGTGTCCTTCCAGGAGAGAGGCACAATCCACTCATTTCTGTCTTACCTTTCAGGGTGAACAGGGACTGCCAGGTTTTGATGGAGACAAAGGCGAGAAGGGAGAGGATGGCCCTGTAGGAGAAAAGGTATGAACCTCCTGATGTGACTGAGAGAGACAGCAAAAGGTCACTGGTTGTGTGAGGAAGGAACCAGTATCTCTGCCTCCTCCCTTCCCACGTACTTTCTGGAAAACTCAATGCAAGGACACACTCACCCAGCTCTTACCATCAAAAGGGAGAGGAGGATGCTGGGCTGGGGCTTGGCGACATGATACACATCCAGTTTACCAGTTGTCAAGTCTGGAGTTGTGGGACTATGTAAAACTGGTGTCTGCAGTACAGGATCACTTTGGGAGAAGTGACCATTCAGTTACTGCAGCACACTAAGAGTCCTGCATCTCCTTCTCCCTCCAAGAGCTGACCTTGCTACTTCAAACCCTGCAGCTCTTGTGACATTTCTGTTAAGGCTTGGTTGGCTCCTCTGTTCCTGCTCTTCACACAGGGCTGTCCCCTGGGTGGTGGCAGAGGAAGTTGCCTGCTCTTCCATCTGGTTTTGCTCTTTGCAAGCACCCTGTGGAGGTCTCAGGTCTCAACCCATCACCACTCCTCTGAGAAGAATCATGTAACTCTCCCCCCTCTCAGATTGAGTCACAGATTAAATCTCCATGTACTAATCACCCTGATTTTCATATTATGTTAATATTTTTTGCTCCAGAACACTGACCCAAGATGGGGACTCAGCTGAATAAATATAAGCACCTACAACAGCGGCATCCCTGTCCCAGCTAGATGTCCAGCTCCTGTTATTTCCCATGGGGACCTGTATAATCTATGTAGTTCAGGGTGGGAATCACCTGACCCAGTGTGGACATCTCTCTTGTGAAGAGGCAAATTTTGTCCTTACCACAACTGATTGCACTGATTAGTTCCCCAGCGACTATAAAGAAAACCCATGGAGATGGTCCCATGGATGGTATTTGTTTTTTAAGTCAGATGACATCCCACACATTATATCTGGCAGATTGCACTCTCATTAGATATATATATATATAAGCATCTCCAAAAGCAAGAACACCTCTTGGTCAAACATCTGAGTGACTTTGGATGGAACACCAGAGTAGTATCTCCATAGTATCTCCACCACCAGTAACTCAAACAGTCTTGTACCTGAGTATTTGCAAGGGGGGGCAGCTCATCCAGAGGTTTCGAGACCCTTTTCTGCTTGTTTTCTTTCAATCCCCATCACAGAATCACAGAATAGTCAGGGTTGGA
>NW_010294836.1:0-468 GCF_000700745.2 Antrostomus carolinensis
AGTTTTTAGAATATTTTAATTTTGAATGAGGGAATATTAAAAGGTCTAAACTTGGAGCACAAGTCGTTATCTCTTGAGAAAAATCTTAATTTAATTAGCAAAAGTTTAAAACAACAACAAAACCCCTTTCTGACTACTGAAGTAGAACATAAAATATTCCTATTGCTGCTCGAGATGCTTAACTTTTGGGAAAGGTTATCCTCTGAAGCTATTATTTGAGTAACAGAACAATTCCTCTAATGTTATAAAAAGTGTATTATTTGGAAAATGAGAAATTCTTTATATGCTAAAAATAGTAAAATGCGTAATTTGATAATGAAACAATGGTACAGATTTCTCAAAACAGTCTAGCACAGTCATTTTTTATTCAATTACAGTTTAAAGTGCATTAGAAATAATGGCTCATAAATAGCCCTTTTTAAGCGCCTTACTTTAATACTGTGGAAGCATTAAGGCACTATCTTAGGA
>NW_010294837.1:0-26803 GCF_000700745.2 Antrostomus carolinensis
CGGGGACATCCCTCTGCACCCCCTGAGGGTACTCGCTCGGTCCCACTAAGGTGCCGTGTCCGCTTCCCCCCCAGCCAGTCCCGCAGGTGAAGCCGCGGGAGAAGGAGAGCTCTTGCAGCTGGTGCGGTTTTTCTGTACGCAGAAAGCACAAGTTTTTCTATGCACGTTAATTTTTTTTGCTGTCGCCTTCTCTGCCTCCCAAAATACACCCCGGGAAGTTCCAGGCTGTAAGGATGAGCCTTGTTCGGTTCATCGCTGCCTTGTTCTCCCGTGCACCAGCCTGCTGCATGGCGGCTTCCCCGGGCCGGGCAGGGCTCCCGGCAGGAGATGCTCCAGCGCCGGGCTCCCTTCCTGAGGGAAACCCTGTGGAAAGGCACCTTCTCTGTACCTGCCTGCGCTGTCTGAGTTGGTTTGTTATGTGAACCCAACACAGATGGTCATAGGGAGTCATGTGTTGGCCTTCAGGTAAGTCAGAGGGGTTTGGAAGTGTTTCCGCTCCCCTTTCTCCCAGCACGCTGCAGGTGGAGCACAGATTATCCCGCACGAGTGGATTGCTAAACTCTGAACATCTTGGAATGATAGAGAAGTTTTCAAATGTCTGCAAATAACTTAAGAGCCTCCTGCCCACCTGAGGCATGTGTGGTACCGTGTGTGATGAATGGGAAGGTTTGGCCCTGATCTTCTCGGTGTTTGTAGCCTGTAACAGAGGAGCTGAATTTCAAGGAGCTTTGGGAGATAATATTGGATGTAGCTTTCTGAGTCTTAGTGGTAAAGTTTTTATTCTAGGAGTCCAGCCTCTTTTGATGTGGTTGTAGCTATACTGATGTAAGTCTGTTTGTAAAGTTGTACCTTCTGCCTAGGAGGAGGGGGTCAAGCAACACTTGTGTAAAGACTAAAGCTTGTGTGCTGTGACTGTATTGGTAAGAAATCACACCTCTAACCCATGTGGCTTTCTTTTTAAGTACAGGCTACGCTGTAGATATTTTACTTTTTTGGGGGGTGTTTTTTTTTGTTGTTGTTGTTTTGGTTTTTCTTAACGTATTTTGAGTTTGTTCTGTAGTGAACAAGTGCTTGAAGAAGGAACTGTGAGATTGGTTTTTCTTTGTAGATTAAATAATTAGGGGGGAAAAAAAAAACCCAGCAGGGTTAATTTTGATGTTAATCTGCAAGCCTTTAAGTCATAAAGGCTATCTGATAGGCTTCTGTGTTTGCCTGTATTGTAGGCTGTATTTCAGTTGCCTGTTTTTTAATATTGCTGCTAACGTGTTGTGCCACAGAACAGGTTTTTGCAGAAATGCCATTAAACATTGAGTGGGTTAAACAACATATCTTAGCAGTTTAAAATTATCTATGGTGAAGCCAACAGAGAGAGCATTCTTTGTCAAAGTACTGATTTATAAATCTGATGGATATGAGTCAGTGTTATGCTGGCAGTGGTTTATTATATTTCAGCCTGTACTTGAATAGCAGGAAGTCACTTTTTGGCCCCCTTGTAAATCTTGGGATGCTGAAGAGACCCGTTTCCCTGCTCCTTGCACAGAGACTGTCAGTTTTCCAGTTAGCTTCCTTCCCTTGGTGCTTCTCCCCGGCATCCCACTCTTACTGTCGTTTTGTGAGTTTTCTATTTCTAAACTGGAATAAGAAGTTTGGGGTGTATTTCATTGTACTTTATGTACATCTGCAGGTGTTACTGCCACAGATTTTGTCTAGATGCTTATGGGTTACATGTTCAAATAGTGCAGGACAGTAAAGTTGAATGAGGATAGCTGGAGCATCTATCTGGGATTAAAGCTGCAACTGAGTCGTCTTCCAAGGAGTGGGGTTAGGATGGGGGAAGAAAAAAGACTGAAGAAGGGCAAGAGCCAGGGATGTCTCCTTGCTTGGGGTTGAAGGCTCAATGGCAAAAGCTGCAGTCGGTGCTCGTGGTTTCTTGTGCTCCCAACTTTTTAGGCTGAGGTGCTCCTGCAGGAGCATATTGCTGACCTGGACAGCTAAGGACACCTCAAATGAAACTTTAAAAAACTTTTAAATGAAAACTGCACTGATGCCTTGGGTCTGGTCTGTCCCAAGACTGAATTATTTTTAATATATGGCTGCATTGGCTCATACACTTTCAAGGTCTGCAAAGTTGCGCTGCCCATCTGGAGAGTTTCCTCTTGCCGTGTGCTCAGCTGTGCAGAGCACAGGGAGTGCACCAAGTCACAGGTGCCTGTGTTTTGGTGTTGTAGTGTGTGTAACATACCTTACAGCTGTAAGCTCTGGTCTGTTACTCAGATTTGTTCTCTTAAGCACAACTGACACGTAGGTTCCCATGTTGCAGTTCCTTTTTTTGGAAGGAAAGTTCCTCACTTTATTGGAGTGCTCGGGGATGTGCAGTGCACGGGTGTAGTTACTCAATGGATGTCTGTATGTCCTGTTGCTTGATTTTAGGTCTTTTTCATAATTGTTTTCAATCCTTTTCCATCACCACAGATGTGTAAGGTAAATGCTCTGAAACTTCCCGTAATTTCAGTAGAGCAAAGATCTTACATCTGCTCTATTTTTGAAGCAGTAATCTGACTTTGTACTTGCAGGGGGGTAGGTTTTTTGCTTGTTTTTGTGAAATAAAAGTGCACAATCAGGTGTAATCTCATTGGATTTTGTTTAGCGTACTGTACAAGTCACAACTTCAAGATTACAATCATTGTTATGTTGGCAATGTCGTGTGAGTTCAGGGTTACTACTGGGTATTGGAGGGTTCTTTTCAGTGTGTGGGGGTTGTTTTTTGTTTGAGAACAATCCTGGCTCTAATATTGCGAGTGTGTGCTTACGGAGGAAAGGATTTTAAACTTTGCCATAAAACAATTCCATTCTGTGTCTGCCTTCTCATTGGTGACAATAATGTGGGTCTGCCTCTATCTTTTTTTTTTTTTTTAAGACTTTAAAGTATGATTCAGCTTAAACTGTGTTTTTTATCTTACAACAAATATTTTGTGAAACCAAAGAATTGGAGTCCTGTCTGAGAGGTTTTAATGCTTTTGGTCAGTTAGTATTTTCCAACAAAAACCCACTCTATCCAAAACTGTTGTTCAGCTTTCCTGGTGTATGTGTTGCTTTACCATGGCCTTCTTTTTTTTCTGTGATCTGGTTTGCTGTAGGAGAGTGAACTTGGGCTGGTCCCTCTTGGAGCTTTGCCAATCTTTGTGTACTTAGTTTTTTCACTCTCTCAGGCTGAACTTCTACCTTTGTAAAAAGTGTTTGTAGCTTATTCCCATATTGAAAAGGAAATGTGGATATCAATATACCAGTATAGAGAGAGGCACTTGTCATCTTAGGTATTTATATTAAACTACAATATATTAAATAATGGCGATTCTGAATCTTACCTACATCAGGGCTTAAGTAAAAATGTTTCTAACAGAAATATTTATATTGGTACAAATATGAATATAGAGCATGAAAATTTGAAGTTTTTATAGAGGGAATATATTATGCAGGAAGAAAAACATACTTTAAAAAGCTAGGAAATATCAGCGTGAAGACTAACCACAGTCACCCTCTCTGTGTGTATGCTGCATGGTAAGCTGCTCCATACCATATAATTAAAGACTGTCTTGTATGGTTTACATTGTATTTTTTTTCCACAGGGCTTGTACTTCATTTAGGGCACAAGATGGATGTTGTGCAGTGAATGAGCAGCTATTCAATATTCTTATCCTCCTCATAGAATGTGTCACCCTGTGCCCTATTTACGACACACCATCCATACCCTGTGCTGAATAAAGAACTGTTGAACTCCTCATGGGCTTTTCTGTAGTACTGATCACTGCAGGGACTGAATGCTTCGTAAATGTCAGTGCACGGCACTGCTGTGAAATGAGGTGGTATCGTTCTCTTCCTTTCATGGATGCTGGAGAGGGAAATGCCACCATAGGCAGACTAAGAGCTAAAATTGTCCAAAGCTACCACTGATTTTAAATGCCAAGTCTTTGCCTAATGCTAATTTGTCACTGTAGTACTCAGCTTTTTCTTTTTTTTTTAATAACACTTAATGTGTTTAAAGCATGGACCTCATGGTTGTGAACACTCAACGCTTTTGCAAGGTGAGCTTTAGATGCTCTTAAGTGCAGCCCAGGGAGCAGAAAGTGCAGATGGGTGCCCACTGTGGAAGCTGCATGCTGCTTGGCTGGCCACAGCAGCTCTGCAACAGAATGAAGCTGGTCTGGTTCTCCAGGATGTTTAATCCTAGAAGATAAAGTTTTTCTTGTGATTCCATATCTTGCTTGCTTACAGCAGGGTGGTTAACCTGACACTTGCTTCTCTTGAGGATTGGGCACATGAGGGGGGGAGGACACCCAGTTATAAAGATAGGTGTGTGTTCAAGCACTTGACGAAATTCCATCTCATAGGAGCTTGTCCTTGTTGACAATAGTTTCATTCACTTACAACCAATTTGGTTTTTGTGCCACATGTATTGTGAGCTAGAAGAGGGAGCACACACCCTGCAAAAAAGCATAGGATCCTTGTTAGAAGATTATGGAAAAGATGTACAGAACAGCATAGACTAAAAATGGAGAGGGAACCTTTATCTTGGCACTTCTTAATTCTTGAGAACAGGATTTTTGACACTGAACATCTTATACCAACTTGGTATTTAATTTCCCCTTTAAGAAAGCAGGAATAGGAAAACCAAACAATCCTGGGTTCAGTCCTAGGGGATGCTTGTGATGCGAGTATCTTGTAACGGGCTGCTCTGAACAACCTGCCCCCCTGCACGCTGCGATTGCAGCTTGCAGGGCAGCAGGACACGGTAGTTCTCCAAATGGACTCTCATTAGTGGTGAAGGAATTACAATATTTTCCAATAGGGTTCCCAGTAATTACCAGATACTAGAAGAACACTTGGACATGGAAATCTGTGTGGTTTCCATCTGTCTGGTACTTTCCAGTGCAGACACGAGGATCCTGCTGTGGACACCAGGAGGTGGTATGTTAATTACGGGTCTTGCTTTGCGATGAAGAGCCTCTGCAAGATGAGTCCTCCTCGGTTCCCACTGCTGTATACAAAATGCACTTTATGGCACAGAGTGCTGGCTGTTTAGTTGGTAAACAGAGATCTGGGTCTGGAGCATGCTCACCCTGAACGAAAATACCTGGAAAGCTTTGCAGACTTTGACAAGGCTTTACCCACTACACAAGCAATGCTGGCTCCAGGACCTGTGATTGATTTGGTGAACGTTCGTTGAACCTCAGAGCAATGTAGCGTCTTTAGCACTGGCACCTCTGCGCTTTAGATCACTTGGTAAGGTAGTTTCTCTCTTGTTCCTGTTTTAAAATTTCATAGAAAGGAGACAAGCAAGCTACTCATCATTCCCTGCTTCTTTCCTCATTTTGTTTTGCCTTTTTTTTTTTCCCCCCCTTTAATGCTCCTGACCTTGACTTTTCCACTTTTTCTTGTACCACCTCCACATAAACAAAAAGCCATTAGCCTCAGGCAGACACATGGCATGGAGAGCTTCAGCCAGCATATTTGAAGTTTTGGCAGAGTTTGAGCTGCTTCAAACAGTCTGGCAATGGAAGGTGTCAGGAAACCTGCAGCAACACTGTTATAAGTGTTATGATGAAGGGCTGCTAATGGATGGCATATTGTATTGATGCTAGGGTGATGTTCTCTTTCTAGACATCCAAACTGCAAAATAATTACTTTCACAGTTACAGGTAGTGCTGAAGGGATGCTCTGTGCAGGTGTAAGCTTGGATTTTTGTGGGCAGGGGGTGAGGAATCTGGGGCATCCCCTGATCCCTAGGACAAACCACAGCTGTGCAGTCACACAGCAGATAAACATACATTATCTCCTCTTCCCCAGCATATATCCAATCTCTGTGTTAGTGGTTTTCTGGATTTTTACTTATTAAATGCCTGGTGGGATAAAGATCATCACCCATCACTCTAGAGAGGTTGCGTTCATGTGTGGCCATGGACCTAATTTCAGAGTTATCAGACTACTTTTTAAAGCTAAAACTCCTCCCCACCAGTGCTCTCTTTTTGACCATTGTTTTTTAGCTGTTTGTTCCACCTCTTAGCCTGAAGGAAGGCAGCAGATTTTCCTTTCCACCTGTAAAAAGGATGGCTGTGGCATCTACTGGCATCTCATCTAAGCAGGGAGTGAAACCATTACATTTCTTACCTGAAAGAAGTGAAGACTCACCTAGCGTGCAAGTTGACTGGAGTCAGGAGTTTTTTTATTAGGGCAGCTGAGTCCCATGAAGTTTTTCTTTGGGAATGGGAAGAGGTTGGGGATGAGGGCTTTCTGGTGTGAAAGGGTGGCCTGACTTGAAAGGAAAATGCAAACTTGTGGCAATCTGCTTATAGCCTCTGGTTACAAAGAGGTTACCTGCTGAGCACAGTATCAATGAAACGGCAGCACTTAGGTCTGACTGTGCTGTTAGATTTGTAAGTAGTGGCTGGCATGGGAGGCTCAAACTGCTGCTGGTTTAGGTGCAACAGGGCTGGCAGAAGCTTGTCATCCTGTTGCTCAGTCAGCACCATCTGTTTCCAGAGCAGACAAAATGTCTTTGCTTGCTCCTGTGCAACTGTCGGCTCTTTTCTGCACTGGGACATCTTAAATGGAACTGTCTCCTGTGCAAGGGTTTCTCTAGACCTGGCAGTGTCATGGCTGGGAATAGCTGATGGAAAGGACCAGCAGTGAAGAAAGAGAGAGGGGGGCTGAACTCGACCTGATGCTTCTTAAAAGAAAAAATACTTTGGAAATAAATAATTATTTTTAAAAAAGAAGGAAAATAAAAGAGAGGAGACCAAGCGCTTTGGTCTTGTTTATAGCTCAAACTTTACTGCTGTAATAAAGTACAAGCAAACTCCTTCTGTCTGATTCATGAGGCACTTGGGAAGTTTTTGGAGCTGCCTACAAAAATGTGATTCAAATTTGCTCATGTTGTTCAGCATTTATCTCCAGTGTACATGTTAAAGCTGTGTTTGTGGTGTTGTGTGCTGCCTTAAAGAGGTGTCTAGGGCAGCTCAGGCAGGACTGGCAAGTGCCTGAAGGTGGAATATCTGGACTACAGAAAAATTTTATTTTCCTTCCTTGGGTTGGGTGAAAACCCTGCAGCCAGGGTTAGGGAAGTAGCCTGCAGCTATGACCACTCTGGTTTTCAGATCTGAAGTCTACCTTTTTTTTTTTTTGTTTGTTTGGGTTTTTTTTTTTTTGTTTTTGGTTTTTGGTTTTTTTCCCCCCATTAGCAGAATCTAATAATTCCGTATTAACTCTTGTTCTTCGTATAGCTTCCTTGGGAAGGAGGGGTGAGAGAGACCTTTTATTTATTTTTTTTTTCCCCCATTAGCAGAATCTAATAATTCCCTATTTACTCTTGTTCTTCGTTTAGCTTCCTTGGGAAGGAGGGGTGAGAGAGACTCAAAAGAGACATGTAGAATACCATCCCACCTTGACTCCAAATAGACACAACACCTTCATGGCAATGCATGTCATTATTCCTGCAAAAATTTCCATGCGAAACTAGAAGGCTTGTTGTGAGTGTTTGCCTGTTCAATAACACAGCTGAAACTATGTGGGTGATGTTTTAATTTTTAACACTTTCAAGTGTTATTGCTAAAAGCATTTGTACTAGCTGGTGGTTTGTTCGTGTTCTCTGTTGGTATCTCCTGTAATCATAAGAGACTTCCGAAATCGCTGAATAATTTTGCCCTTAGCAGGGGAAGGGCTTAGGCCCTTTGAGTGTTCCTCATAAATTACTAATCACTTCAATATAATGTTCAGCAGAGTTGGACCTTATAGTACCTAGTTACATGGAAATTGGGGCCACTTCTGCGCAAAATTTTGGTGCAGTTCCAGTGCTGTCTGTCCTTGAACATCCTTGTGCAGACGATACCTTCTGGAGCTCCACTTGTGTACAGGCATCCAACAAGGTGCTGAAAAGTGTGTTAGCCATCAATCCAAAATTGATCAAAACCTGTAGTGTCAGAAAAAAGGGATTAATAGTCATACCAACCAAAAGGTGCCTTGTTTCTTTATGACCATTTTGTGTGCTATGGATACTCACACATCTCCATAGGATATATTCATATTCATTGAGAAAAAACCTTGAAAAGCACAGTTAGTTCTAATTACATGCAGTTCTTCCCTGGCTCCCTTAAATTTGGGAGTGTACTTGTTCACAAGTATGCATGATTTCATTGAATTTCCTTCTAATTGCTATAATTTAAAAAAGGCAAGAAAAAAAAGCTTGGCAATTCCCTGGAGTGAGGACAACTCAGTACTTGTCATAAGAAAGCCTGGTTACCAGGCATATAAATCTGTAGTACTTTAGATATTTGAACCTGAATGATGTGTCTCAAGAAGGGAATTTGAACTCAGTGACTTATTCTCATTGTTCCCCTGGTCAACGAAGCATTTGAGGAACAAGCCACCGTATATTTTATAAATAGCTCAGCTGAAGTTTTCTCTACTTCCTCTAAAGTGTTCGCTCTGTAAAGAGAATCCACAGTATCTGTCTCTGAACAGTGTTCTATAAGATTTGCATGTCCCTAAAAGGAGAAAGAAAAAAAGCATATTCTCTGTGTGGAGGAACGTGGGGTGGGTGGGGAGGCAGAGGTTGTTAAACAAGTGTCAGAAAGTCGCTACTATTTATTTTACCCACTGGAGGAAGTGGATTCTGAGGAGGATGGGACAGTTCCTAACAAGGATGCATTTTTACAGTCTACAGTCTTGCTCTGTTTAGCCGCTTTAGTCTCTGCTGCAGTGTGTTGGAAGAGGAGGGGGAGTGCTGAAATTATTGGGAAAACCCAGATAAATTCTAATTCAAATTGGAGGAAGAGTTGGGTGGGTGTCCTCCAACTGAAGGACTATTCCCCTTCGCCTTTTCCCCATCCTAAGAACAATTAAATCTTCTTGCAAGGAGAGATTTGCATATTAAAATTATAGATAACACTCCAACCAAACAAACCTGGTGTCTCCCATCCCCTGGTTATGTCTCCATCCCAGAAGGTTGAGCTTGGCACTAGGCTGTCAGTGTATTCAGCACTGTTTTCAGAAACCAAATCCACACGCTTCTACACCAGCGCAGCTTCGCACAGGTTTGTTTGTGCATAGCAGTGCTGCCGCGACTTCATGACTTTGACCTCAAGGAAGTATATCGAGTTCAGTGGAAAAACAAATGAACGGAGGGCCCAACCCCTCACCCACCCCGTGTGTGCCCTGTGTGGGGATGGCATTCATCACAGTGCCAGTGGAAAAGGGCTGTGGGAGCTGCTGGTGAAAATGTCCCCTGCAGCTTCCCCTGTCAACCAACGGTGATTTATGTGTTCGGTGGAAATCTGCCAGTGTGACTGGAAAAGTGTTTTTATGTGGATTTGCATGGACGAGGATTTTATTTTAAAGCACAATTTCAGATGTCACTGGAGAGTGTTCCTGCCCTGGGCTGTCCCATGCAGTGCTGCAATCCCACCCCGATGTCCCTGGCAGTTACCACATCTGTGCCCGCCACAGGCTTCCTCCACATTAAATTACAGGAACACTAATGCAAAATAAGTTACTTTTAAAAAGTATTTTAAAAAGCTTGCATTTTGGGAACATTCATTGGATTTTGAAATCTGATGATCTCTCAACCAAGTGCTGTTACTGACCACTGAAGAGCAAGCTGCATTGCAAAGGAGCTTGTAAGACGCAGTGCACGTGGGCTGTTCACTTGGACCATTCAGCACTGGTTGTGGGGTGGTAAGGGCCGCTGGAAACATGAGCCCGAACTACAAATTGTTCCTGTCATGTTGCAGAGATTTTAGATTTCCCTGATATACTGAAACAATTCTGATCGTGGTCTTGCTACTGGTGAATGTGTGGTGTGCCACTGTGTCCAGGAACCAGAGACTGGTGGAAGAAATTCTCCAGGCTCCAGCTCTATGGTTGGTAAGGAAGCATGTTTGTGGAGAACCCAGTTCCATTTTCTTATAATTGCAAATTAAAATTACCTCAGAACTATGTTTTTTACTATTACTTTGTGTCCTTTCTCTTTTTGTCAGAGCAAAAATAGCAGAGTACCCAGACTGTGATAATTTAACTTAGCTGGCAGGCAAACAAGACACAGCCACTCACAGCCCCCACCCTTCACCTAATCCCAAACCAACACCTAGCAAAAAACAGCACACCAGGGATCAGGCTGTCTTCTTCATCCCTGTTGAGACTAAGGGGCTTCATCTTCACCTCCATCTTCCTTTGCATGATGAAAGGAGTCATGAGGTGGTGCAACAACTAGGCTCATACGTGTTGGCTGAATAAATGAGGAGTAGCTATAGGTTTAACTTCAGAGTATGAGTGAGTGCTCTAACTGATGCCTGTGCTACATCTACTCACTTGGCTGCCATTCAGAGAACACAGTTGCCATCTCCAAGGAAGACACGCTTGGTTACTCTGAGCTTCTTGTATTGCCTTGCACTGTAGGAGACAAATTTCAGGCATCAAAGCAAGGTGACTGCTTTAGTCCTTTTTGAGTCTCCAGTTTTGCTTTATGGAATTTTGACTGGGACACCAAAACTGTGCAATCCCCAGTTCATGAGCTCTACTGGCTTCTTGGTGGAGATGTCAAACACGTTTGACTCCACAGGCTGGAGCACAGAGAGCCTGTAGTGGAAACCAGCAGCTGTCTTGCTTGTCTGTCCTTAAGCTATTACAGAGCATGACTGCAGTGTGGAGCTCGGGCTGTGCCCCATCAGCAGCTCTGATGGGGAGATGCTGCTGCAGAAATGAGGGGAAAAAAATAAAAATAGTGCTTTATAGGGTTTGTCCTTCTCTTTCTCAGTGACGCCCTCGTCACACGTTATACCACAACCTCTTCCTCTTCCCCTCCCCACCACCTACTGAGCAAAATTTTTAGTTTGTGGGCTGTATTTGTTTGGTTTTGCATTTTTCCTGGTTGATTTTTCATGCTGAAATCTCAAGATCGCTGGTTAGCCGGGAGGGTTTTTGGAGCGCTGGGGGATTTGTGACTCGGACTTTACAAGGGGAGGAAATGGAGACACTGAGGAGAAGGGCATACTATTGTGAGCTGGAAATATGCATTCAGAGTTTGTTTTTTATAAATACCAGTTAAAACTGCTTGGAAGAAAAACACTGCAAAAATACTGTCTTGGTGTTTTCCCTGCCTTATCTCCACACAGGAAATTCATGATTTGATAGACTATTTTTCTCTGGTGATTAAAAACATATAAAAAATATCTTTAAGACTGTAAAAGCTGAAAGGTATTTTCTCCTCTAAGAACACCTAACACAACCTGTGCTTTCATTTCTCTGAGTTTCTGTGAAGCTTATTAATGTCTTGTCTGTAGCATTTCATGGTTTTAGGTGGTGAGTGATGCAGTACTTGATTTGCAGATATTTCAGAAGAATATGTATTAAAAAAACCTAACTTATAATATTCACAAGGAAAATACTCCTTATTGTCTGTTTTTCCCCTAAAACAAAAATTGAGATGAAATTTTAGTGAATCGTCCTTAAATGTGCATAAATCCTTGTATCCGAAAGTGCCATGTGTGCTGCTGTTGGGAAGTCAGAAGCAATTTGCAAAAGCTTGTTTGATTAGCAAATAAATTAAATGGGTGGAATTTCATTCTTGGCCTTTGGATCAAACCAGGAGTTTCAATCTTCAGGCTCCATCACAGTCCCAGTGGTTTCAATGGGATTATTCACTTGAGCGAGGGCAGTGCGAGTCACCCGTGTGCTGCTGTCCCCTCGGTGTGGGGACAGCACTCCATCCCCCGGGCAAGGGACGGTGACACACCATGAAATTGTGTTTAATCCACTTCAGTGCAGAACCAGCCAATTTAGCCTGGATATCACTATCAGGCACAAATTGGAGTTTAAGAAAATGTTATTTGAAACTTTCTCTGCCATCAAATTATTCTGTATTAGAAGGTTTGAGAATCTGTTGTTTCTCGTAGAGGTCTAAGCAAAAGCTGAATACTGCAAAGATATTTACCATTCAGGCTTATTTTGGGAGGGGGATCAGGAAAGCCCTGATAAGTTATGTACCTGACCGCATGTAGTTAAAAATATTATTTGGAATATAAACTTCCTTGTCTGAAGACCAGCTTTATGCATGAAGTCAAAAAGCAGTTCTCCTCCTGGCCTCCATAAGTATACCTTAATGCTGCCGAATCCTGGAAATTATGCAGGGCATGCTTTTTAAATGTTGATTTTGACTTCTTGCCTGGGACCAAGTGTAAAGTCTTTCCAAGGAAATACTTAGAAGACTTGCAATGAAACCCAAAAGCTGCTGCCAAACCTTAGTTTTTAGAAAGGGGGTAGGGGGCAATCCAGACTGTTAAAAACTTCCAGTTGTTTGTAATTAAATCCACTACTTCTGCGCACAATAAACATATACTTAGAAAAAGATCATTTTACATAATACTTAGGCGGTTTACTGCTGCTCTCCAGCTGCTAAAAATCAAGCAGTAGGTCTGTTATTTTAGTCTGGAAAGGTTAGTGGAAGCTGGGACTGATGCAGCTGTGGCACCGCAGTGGCATGTATCCACATATCCAGTGGTGACACACAAATCGAGCCAGGGAATCCTTTTCTCATCGTGAAACATCTTTCCCACCTCTAACTAGTTGAAGTTTGTTTTGGATTGACAGGGGAGGGGAATGAAGAGGAGGTAAAAATATCTTGTCCGCACATCCTTCCTTGCCAGCAGCAGCACCACTCATGGCTTTGGTGGAAGCTATGGGATTGCAGGAACTTCTCATCACACTGCTTGCTTCTTTGAGGGCTGGCAGGAGACAGGACCACTAAATCCTCACTGCTTTCCCCACCCTGAGGTTGGTCTGCCACAGTTCATTCAAGATCCTTTCAAGTCTGCTGCCGTTGTTCATTTGAAGGACAGGACGTGTGGGGTGGAAACAGCAGCAGCTCTTGCTGACAGCTACTCCTCTTCCAGCTGGCGTTCAGGAGATGTCCCTGGGGCTGAAGCAACTGGTAGATCTGTCAGAAAACCCAGCACAGATACTAACTTGCTAGGGAACAGAGAGGCCAAAGCTGGAGTGGTGTTTTGTACCTCCTTGTGCAGAGAAAGGATGCCACCAGGTTGAGGCAATGTGACACATTATGTGTTGGAGAAAGGAGTCAGTTTGGGCTCCAGAGCAGTCAGTCTCTCATCTTTTATCAGTACTGCAGTCACCTCCAGTTTTGTTGTTATTGTTGCTTAATGCCACAGATCAAATTATTTTTGTGTATATAAACATTTGAGATGGCAACAGAAGGTGCCATCGCATCTTTCAGTGTAGGCACCTTGATTTTGCCAAGCAAAGTGGCAAAGAAATCTCTGATTTTCAGTTCATTAAGTTGTTTATAAAACCAGATCATCTCCCTTTGGTGTTTATAGGCTGTTCGTTACATGCACAGACATCTAGTCCTAATCAGGAATTCAAATGAGGGCAGAAAGCTGCTCCCACCGGTGATGGACAAAAACTTTGAGCCCTGCCCAGTATGTGTGAGCATCCTGCCTTGGACCTCTTGCAGGTGGCAGTGCTGGCTGGGGAAGGGACAGAAGGTGGCTTCTTATGTGCCTGAGAGCCATCTGGTTTTTGTTTTTTTTAAAAAGGCCCCAAGTTTTAACTGTTACCACTCTGGCAGTACCACTGGGATTCCCAGTCTTGTGGCAAAAACCCTGCTTTACTGCAGAATGCCCTTCAGCCTGAGTGTGAGTTTATCCAGGAGGTAAATTTTGCATTTACCCTTGGCAGGGGAAGGAGTTTTTTCTAGGATGGCATGAAGAATTGTCAGTTGTTACTAGGCAGGCTGCAGGAGTCCTTGGGTGTTAGGAAAGAACAGGCATGAAGCATGGAAAGAGCAGAGAGGAGCAGCTGAGAGGTATTATCTAATAAGTGACATAAAATCCATGAAGCCTTGCAGAGCAGATTTGTTGGGATTTGAGATGAAAATCCCTGTTGCTTGCTGAGATTATCCCCCAGCATATGGCAGGGAATGTAACAGAGATGTAGAATTAGCTGCTAATGATCTGGACACCTCTTGAAAACAGATGTTTGTAGTCGGGTATAACTGTATGCTGTTTGATTCTGCTGAAATCTGGATTACTCAACAACAGGCTTGGTGTGGAATTTAAATGCTTAGTATCTTTGTTTCCCACTGATCTCACCCAGTACAGATCACCTCTTTTTTAGGAATACTGCTGCAGTAATTTCATCTAAATTGGAATTGAGAATTCAGGGAATCACAATCAATGCAGTGACAGCAGATAGCGTTAGCTGAGAGCCAGCGAGGCGGCGTGGGGATCTGTGGTCGTCTCTTTGGGCAGCCATGGCACAACCCTGCTATGAGGATGGACAGCGTTCGTTTGTAGTTTCTTTAGGGGATGATTTATTAATAGATTTCTATGGCTAGTGATGCTGCAGTGGAGGGGAGATTTGCTGGTGGGTTTAGATGTGAATGGTCTGGCTGTTGCAGGCAGAGGTGCAGTGTATCCTTAGTGATGTTTGTTTGTGTCTTAGCTGAGACAAGTTCATATATGAGAGTGTATTGTCACGTGTTGCTTTGGCTGTGGAGCAATGCAGGAGATTTGAGCAAGCCATATATGAATGGAGAACTTTATCTTTATGACCACATTAGTACCAAACTGTAATTCAGATTTGTGTGTGTGCAATGTTAGAAAATTCAACACCATTCCAACAGGAAGAGTTTCTGTCAGTTTTACCGAGTCTTTGGTAAAGGCTATTTAGTTGGACCTTATTAAAACCTTCAAGCATCGTCAGCTTGAGCATCCACCCATAAGCCACGGATCCTGAACTCCACGTCCCCTTTCATAGGTTACAGGCTGGATGAATGAAGTGAGCAGAGTATTGTACTGGAGAGAAACTGTGTCTGCTCTTGCCACGCCAGATAGCTCCTGCTTCCCCCAGGTTCTCCTCCCTGGGCTGTCAGCTGAGGTGGTCACCAGCTTGCTCCTCCACATGAATTCAGCATGTTGTTAGAAATATGGGGCTTGAGTTATCTGTGGTCACAGCTTGTAGTCCTGTGAGAAGGGTGATCTCCCCTGAACCACTGCTCATCTCAGTGGGTGTTGTCCATGACTATCTGGTCTCTGGCTTTTCTACTCCATCTTGTTGTCCCAGTTGGTTTGCCTGCTGCTCTGTTCCCTAGCACACTTTCCACAGCTGCAGTATGCCAGATCTGCTTTCAGAAAAATACGTTAGCATTTCTGAACCCTTACCACTGACAGGATGCTTCCTAAAAACTCATCTCACTTTTATTTTAACAAATGCCCTATCAGAACCTGTTTTTCTACAGCTGCTTCTCTCCGGGCTCTCTGTTCATGTTACAGCTGCTTCGTTCAGAGCCTGCTTCCTTCCCTCCTGCTGTCATCAAGACAAAGCTGGCACCTCGTGAACGTCTTGTCATTGCTGGGTTTTTCTGTTATCCTTTCTATCATCTTATCTCAGAACTAACTCAGCTAAAGGGAATAAGTGCCTAATGTCCTTTCTGATGCCTTAAACTACACTTCAGGTCCTCTGCATCTCACTCTGCTGTTTCCTAATCGTGAAGATTGACAAGTTCATTGGTACTTCTCTTGCTTCCATTAAGTTTTCTTGTTAACAGTGTCTTCTACCAAACATGCCCAGGGCTGACCAAGACTCAATACTGCTGCCCCGGCAAATGCCTAATGCAAAATGCTCTGTGTTGCGTGTTTCCCATCAGGTAGTTTTGGTGTGCCCTTATTCACCCTGACTTTGAGCTGTTCTTAGTAAATACCTGACTCATCCTCTCCATTGTTTAAGGCACTGAAGTTTCTAACTTAGGGATGTCGTTCCCCCTAGGTTTATTTTGGGGTCTCACATTTACTTAAGCAATCTGCTCTCACTTTGCTTATATTTCTTTACGTTCAAAATAATGCTTCCTAAGGTCTTTTAATTTATTTACAGCAATTTGCATTATTGGAAGACATCCTCCTGGAGTTGGAATCCTTTTCACAGGGGAAAAAGTTTGTTAGCTGTCAGTTTAGTTCATCTTTTTTCCACCCCTTCCTTCATGTTAAACTTCCTTTTGGACTTAATCTTTTACAGTAAAAGCAAGACCTTAACCTCAACCTTTCTTTGTAAGTTAGATTCTTTTGACCTGGCGTCATCTTTGTTGCAAAGCTTCACACACTGCAGTACAATAATATTTTTCTTGTGGTGCAATGAGTAGCACTGCAGATGCTGTTCCAGATGGGGTAATTTTTTTCTCTAAATTAACAACTGTCTTAATAGATATTTTCTGTGACTTCCAAACTATGTGGTATTGCTTGAATGAAAATGTAATTCCACTGAGAGATTTCAAGCCCTACTTTTGCTGGGCTTTAAGACACAATTTTTAAAAAATTTATTTGTACAGTGAAAACAAGTTTGCTCGTGTACTGCATTTGCATTTGGAAGTTGTATCTTTAGAAACTGATCTAAAATATTAATATTCTCTGCTATATTTTTTTCTCACAGAATAGAATCTTCATGCAGTCTTATGTATTAATGTAAGGCTTAAACTATGGCAAATGTGTCTTGAAACAATTTAAATATTTAATTACATCAAGAGGGGAGAGCCCAGTTCTCTGCCACCAGAAATGATACACTCGTAAGACTTCACCTCAGACTGGTTAATTTTTTTATAATTTTAAAATAATCACTTGAGAATGCAGTTTGAATTTGGACAACTTGCTTCCAAGTCTAACAGAGTCATTTACTCACTTGAAACTTCCTTGGAGGGGTGAAGAGGACTGTTTTATACAAACCAGCTGTGCTGTGTTCTAGCAAGTGAACTCTTTTGTGGTGGTTAGCAAGACATGAGTGGACTCTCAGGAAAAAATCCACCAGGATATACTACAAACCTTAGGATCACAGGTGTCTTCTTACAAATTTGAAGCCCTGCTGAGGGGAAAAAAAACCAAAAAACAAAACAACAAACCAACCAAAAATGAAGAAGTTTCAAAATTTAGAGTTTTGGAGAATGTCTGGAGAAGTCATCGAGGGACCAGACTTCAACCCCATGCAATAGCAGGGAAGTTGGTAGATGAAATATGAGAGAGGGCAAACAGAAAAGCTGAGAACAAGGAGCTCTGAGGGTGGTTTGGGGCGGGGGGTTTTTGTGAGAGTTGGATTTTTTGTTGTTTTTAAAAACTTTTTTTGTTTTAAAAAACAAAAACAAACTGATAACCAAAGACCTTTAGTAAGGACAAGTTGTATAATTCCACATAATCCTAAACCCTAAATTTTTAACAGTTTTAATTTAAAACAGACTGTTCCAAGTTTTTACAATTCCATCAAGTGAAAGGCCCTGAACCAACTTCAGGCTTTGCCCTGCAGCATCACAATGTCTGTGCTTTCAAGGATGGGCAGCTATCACCCAGCCTGTGATTCACAGGCTCTGCTTTGGTGAATAGCCTGGTACAGGGCAGCGTGCTCCAGCTCGGGAGTGATGACAGCAAAAAGCACTGGGCAGGACCTGATTCTGAGCAAGAATAACTCTTTGTGTTTGTGCACCCGGTGTCGAGCACGTTTTGTGTTGGGAGTACAGAAATGGCTCATCCTTTCATGCTGGAGGCCTGTGAGATGCTGTTGGAGCTATTGTGTTTCAGGAGAGAAAGTGGGATTTTTGTGTAGCTGAAGTGCTAAAGCTGTCCCTGTGGGGTGGGGGGGATCCCTGCCAGCTCCCCATGGGAACAGAGCTGGGAGTGTGTGAATTTCTTGTGTCTCTGGGGGCGGTTTGGTTCGGTTGAGCTCTCCTGTGAAGATGTCGCAGGAAGAGTGTGTGTCTTGGTCATTAGGAATTTTTCTATGTTGCGTTATTAGATGAGATTTCTATTTACTTCTTAGTTTTATCCTTCACCTACATCCCACTGTGCATAAAGAAAATCCTGCTTCTGTCACTTGGGAAGCAGCAGTTTTCCAGCGCTTCCCAAAATTCACTCCAGAAAGAGGTTGTCACGTCTGATGCAGTTGCTTAGGGAAAACCAAGTGTCTCAGCATGGTAAGCTCTGGAGAGACCCTCACACCCAGGAGCTGATCACAGCAGTAAGGGTAGTGTTGGGGGAAGGGGGGCTTTTCCTTGGGTTAACTCAAGTAACAGCCAAACACTTAGGCTTTAATTAATAAGGGAGAGCCAAATGCTGGCTGGCCCTACTTCCAAGCTAGACCTTTCCATCTCTCAAGTGGGAGTGGTGTTCTTGGACCTCTAAAACCTCTGGTATATTTTCTCCTACTGTCCTTTGATTAAGGATTTGTTTGTTGACACTTCAGTGGGTTGTGGCTCTAATGACAGCAGCCCTTGTGTCAACCAAGACAGAGCTTCTCGCTGTGGATAGTTCCTGGCTTTGTCTCTGCTTCCTACATGTGGTGTGATAGAGGTTCTAATAATCTTGGAAGTAGGAAAATTTCCCAGTACAAAAGATAATTAAGTGGATTTTTGTATTTCTCCAACTCTCCCCTGTGCATATCTGTGGACTAGACAGATGAACCATGAGAATGCTGTGCAGATCTCTTTGTCAGATATTTATTTTAATAGTTTGCCTGCAAAAAGCAGATGCACAGGATGAAACAGAAGGCTCCTACCTGCTCAATAAACATTTAAAAAGTTAGTTCTGGACATATTTTAAGATAATTTTTCAGTGGAAAATAACTGACTGAACCTACCATGGTAGTGTTTCCAGTGAACTAAATGTGGCAGAAAGTTCACATTGCCATTTCTTTTTGTAGATCAGAGGGTCTCATCTTAAAGGGGTTTTAATAGGTGCTAAATGTTCTCAATATCTGTCAAGGTCAATTATAGATGAGATTTTTGTTTTGTTTTGCATGAAGCAGGAAACACAAAGCATCTTATTGGAATTTTTCCTAGAAGGTTTGAACTTAGCAGATGTGTGAGGTTTTTGTATGTCTTGATAAAATGCTAAGTCTGAAGCTCAGCAAATTACTGTGCTGGCTGTTAACAGAAGATTCCAGCTATGCTGGTTCAAAAATATGAGATTGAAAGATTTCCAACCCTGCCAGATGGAGATCTCTTGGTAGGTAACTGATCCCAGGGAGCAGCTCGGCTGCTGGTCTGCCCACCGGCTCAACTCATATTGAACCTTTTCGAGGGCTTCAGCAAGCCAAAACTCAAGGGTAAAATGTGCTCCTCTGGTTTCCAGCTGTGAACACAAAAGTCAGTATCATGTCACAGCTACGAGAACTTTAAAATTGGACATGTACTGTTAGTTATTATTTATTTTTAAAGCTTGGCTCTTAACTAGAACAATACAGGAGAAAGGGTTTATTCATTATCTTTGCAAATAAAGTACGTAGTTACTTTGTGCTCTATTATTTGTTTTCTTACCTTTTCTTGACAAATGTGGATTTCAGGACATCTTTCTTTGATTGCTTTCCCTTCATTAACTTTGTCCCCACCTTTTTACGATTACAGATGATTTTTGACATATAAGCAGTAGTCCTTACATGAGTGTCTTTTTATAGGACTGATGCTGTAGTTGTCTCTAAGCTTTGGCAAAACAGTCCATATACTTTAGGACGTGTTGTCAAGCATACCTGCTTGAATGATATTTCTGCTTTCTCCAAATTAAGGTCAGGCATTTTCTGAAACACTGACAAGAACATTTTGAAATTCTTAAGGACACAGAGGACTGTTGAATAAAATGATAGGAAAATACAGTACTACAGGAGTATTGTTGACTCTTTCTGAGTCAACTATGTAATTAATAAAGTACTATAATGAAAGATATTGAGCATACTGCCCAAAACTGAGAAAGAGAACAAAATACAGAAGTCCTGTGATTAAAAAAAAAAAAAAAAAAAAAAAGGGAGAGAGAAGTTATCAAATGCAACGTCGTTGCATTGGCCCATCTTCAGAACAGAGTTTTCTCAGGCTGGCAAGTTCTAACTTCAGTTAAAAGACTATTTTTCCTCCAGCTTGTTTCACATTGGAGCAGGAAAAAATTGGGGGACTAATCACATGAATTCAGAAAAAGCTGAAACATTACCATAATCCTTGGAGAACGTAGGTGTCTGTGACCCAACAGTGGAGGTAGATGTGTGCTGGGGGTAGAACCTGAAGAAAACAGGCACCGATATGAGTGGATCTTGGCTCTGGCACTGAGCATCCCAAACTGCACATCAGCATCCTGCAGGACCTGGCTCCAGCAAGAAGGAAGGTGGGAAGGATGCAGTGGAGGGTGTAGCAGGTGGAAGGTGCAGGAGGGATGTGGGTTTACTTATAAGGGCTGAGAAGTCTTTGCAGGGAGAATGCTATTAAAGGTCAGGGAAAATGGAGCAAAGCAGTGTAATCAGTCTGCCCATAAAGGACTATAGCAACCCATGTACCTCCCTTAAGAGAAACTGGTGTTTGCATCTTCACCCTCAATTTATTTATTTAGTTAGTTAGTTAGTTCAATGAACAGTTATGCTTTATCACACTTTCTAGTTTCATTGACAGCAAATAAATTATACTGAAAAAATTAATTCTGAATTAAACTATTTTCTTGTCCTCCTTCCACTTTATCACCTTGTCCAAATATTTGAAAGGATAACTAGGGGCTAACCTTGAATGTTTAATGTTAGGACTAACTTCTCATTGTTTACCAAAATAGTAGGGCCGCTGTGTAACAGCAGTAGTAAGTGTCAACATGGGTCACTGATATTTTAACAGAAGACTTTAATTCATAATAAAACTAAGTAGAGGTTTTTAGGGTGAGTTAAATTTATTGCAGCAGCGCCCTCAAGTGCTGTGACACTTGAAAGGTCTGATGATCTCCGTCCCACGGGACACCGGGGGTTTATTTGCTGGGGCTTGATTCTTTAGCATGTTTAGCCCAGTAACAGCGTATAAATTATTTCGGTGTGATTTTGAGTGTTCACACAAATCTGTAAGACTATTTAAATTAATAACAGCATGAAGGGAAGTGAGCTGGTTTGGGAGTTTCTTTTTTTTAATTGCTCTGTGGTAAGGAAGGTTTTCTTAAGACCAGTTTAGTTGGAAGAAGGTGATGGTAGAAGGAGACCTGAGCAGAGGAGCTTTCTTCAGACGGGTCAGTGGTGGGCCCAGTCCTGCAGGATGCTGATCTGTGGTTTGGGATGTTCAGTGCCAGTAGAGCCTAGTGCACAGCTTTATAAATGGTTCTTCAGCTCCCGTGGCCCTTTCTTAGTTTAGACTGTGGAGACCTTAACAAAGAATTTGTCTGGATTTCAACGTGCTATTGACTCTCATTTGGTACTGACATAACCATGTCTGGTAGGCTGTGGACCAGTACACTATTTGTAATGGTATAAACTGTATGGATAGAACTATGGCAGTATAAAGCAACTGTGGTCTGCTAGAGGTGTTACACCATCCTAAACATCCTAAGCATCATTATGGTTGTGCAAGGAGCCCATAGCCCCTCGACTGTGGTTTTGTCAGCAGAATTCCGTCTCTCCTTGAGGCAACTGCCAGAGGGAGCCCTGGTTGCAAGCTCACTCTTCAACTTCTGAGTAATAAAGCCACAGTTGCTTCCAAAATTGCAGCATCTGTTTTAGCTGTCTGAGAAAGCTGGCGGTGTGACTTCCTCCGTTCTCTAGAATTCCCTTCTGTTAAGCTCTCCACCTCTTGTCTGTCAGTAGGTATGATCAAAGCAGGTCAAGTCATCATTGTTCAACACTAGAATTGCCAAGTGATACCAGTGTGTCTGGATAAGCGAATTTAGCCCAAGGGAATGATTCCATGGGGGTAATGCAATCATAGCACCTAATAATTACCTATGTCCACAAAATGAACATTTGAGGCACTGCTGAGAGCAGAAGGCATCACTTGCAACACCCTCTATGTAAAAATAATGCCCTTTCCTCCTAATTCTTAAGGAGTCTTTCTACAAAGATGCTTCAAAGTCTGTATTTTAAATTCCTTGCACATACTATTCAAATGTGTATTTTATAATGTTCTTTTGTGCGGGTTTCTCCAGATCCAGAGGGAATAGCAATTGCAATAGTGATAGCAATCTGTGGAATGAAGAATTGCAACATTTGGGCCATACCCACTCTTAATATTTGAGTCTTGAATGAGTATTTCTAGAATAAAACAGGAAGAAAATAAGAGGTCAGAGGGAAGATAATTTAGAAATCATTCAATTGTTTGACTTATGAGAAAAATAAAATAGTGACACATCTTTAAAATAAACAAATTTGAAGGTCAATGGCCATCTGGAAATCCAGTAGCCCAGGATTACTTGGGCTTTTTTTGGCCACTTAAACAAGGAAGTTTTAAAGCCTTTTACTCAAGTGCTGCTCTTTGTTACACACATGGAGTTTCACACAACTCCTTTGTTAGCTGACCTCAGACTGTTTTTGATTTGCAGAAAGGAAAAATGACCACTTTTCCTTCACTGGAAGTTTTACTGCTCTAGAGCAGTGCTGGGAGGAGTTGAGTTACCTGATTCAGTCCCTATTACAGCTGCCTTGGTGCTCCTTGGTACAGGCTGGAGGAAGATGCTCCTAATTATTACAGGTACACCCCTCTCCAGGTGAGACCCCCAGCAGACTCCTTAGGTATTTTGGACAAAAACACAAGGCCAGTGTGTGAAATACTGCATGTTAAATGTCTGTAGGCAGGCATAAAAGATGGTGAGCTTTGAATTCATGGGAAAGCTGTTGTCTCTAGCTGTCTCTTTTTCCCCAGCGTAATTTATTTTTTCAGTGTAGAGGACTTTTATCTACATATACAACTTTATTTCTGTTTTATTACATTCTAATCCATTCAAGGAGCAAGATGACTCCATTCTAGAAGGAATTATTCCAGAATAAATATGGCTTTATACAATGAGGGGCTTTTGCTGCTGTCGCACCGTTTGATTTACAGGGACCAGCCTGCCTGTCTATCTCCATACCCTGGATGGCTCTGGGATTGTTCTCCCTGGATGTCCCCTGCCATTTGAATTCTGGTGTGCAGTTAAATGCACCACTGCAGTTATGGTTTCATGTACCTTGAATCTATAATCCTGCCCTGTAATCCTACATTACTAGAGCTAGAGATGCTAGATTTATAGTCTTTTTCTGAAGGTTAAATGCCCGGTCCCATCTTAACAGGGGACACTGGACTGTGACATCTGGAAGCAACAACAGCAAATCTGAAGGGGCATTCCCTGGTCAGGAGCATCAGGAGAAATGTGGAAGTGCTTCAGGGCAGAAACCATCTCCAACACCATCTTCCAGGGTGGATGCACGTTATTAAGAACTGGAGTGTATTTTCACAAACAGATGATCCCTTTTCTCCTTCTCTTTGCTTCTTGCAGGCTGGGGTTGGATATTTGCATTGAATGAGGAGATCTCTACAACACAAACTGTTAACATAGCAAACCCCAAGCCTTGACACCAGAAATGGCCGTGAGACCTGTGTTGGAGCCCACACAGTTCTGCTGCAGAGCACACCAACAAACATCACACCCTGTATTACAGTATTACAGGGACAACTTGTTCTCTTTGCACCTGCTATACCATTGCCCTTGAAAAAGTAGGTGGAAAAAGAAGGGGAGAATAAGGGGGGGATAAAAAGAAGTGGCATTTCCACTTAATTAGTACGTGGTGGACCTCCAAGAGGAACATGACCAGGGAGTTTGTTTTTGCTAACAGAAGAGGGGGCCAAAGCTGCAAGGACTGAGGGTGGGTTTCAGGTTAAGAAAGGAAGAGAATGGGAATGAGAAGGAGCCAGGGAAATGAAGGAGCAGAGAAAAGGACACAGGGGGTCTGCAAGCTTGTGGGGCTGTGAAGCAGTTGAAAATGGAGACTTACTCAGGGCTCAGCCAGAGAAGTGAGCTGGGAGCAAGAGGAGCTGCTGGCTGGGGAGGAGGAGGAGGAGGCAGGCAGCTGGCTTTACAAAGTGCATAGGGCAGGAGAACCAGGGAAGCTGTGACCCAGGAGCCTGCACCACGTGGGATAAGGACCTACTGGCTCAGGGTGCTCCTTGGCAAGATAACGCTTTAGAGATGCATTCAGAAGGATGTCAGATGCCTCACTGAGTACTGGAAAAGCTTGTTGCATTTGCTAGCTGTCCAACCCAGCTTGGTCCTTTTGGTTAAAAGGGTACACAGGACAAGCCTCTCCCAGCCAGGGTCTGCATGTGGGACCAAGGAGGGTGGTCAGCCTACCCGGGGGAGTGGGGCCATGCCTGTCCAGCTCTGGGTACCGCTGCCACTCTCTTCTGGCTACGGTTTTCACCCTAGTTCTTACATCTGCAATAGGTTATTATTTGTAACTTAGGGGGGGGGAAAAGTTCCTCGGGCTATACTTTGCCTTAATAATATAAATTTCTGTAATGTTACTGCTCAAGCATTTATGTGCAGCTTGGGTGAAGTTGTACTTTTTTGTCTCTGTCTTGCTTCTGCTTTTGAAACCCAGGGCCATAGTGCTTCCATGGCAAATTCAGGCCTTTTGCAGAGATTTCTACTCTCTTCCTGGTTAGAAAGTACTCCCAGCCCTTGGGCTGAACTCTCTCTTGCTCTGACAAATATTTTGCACAGCACAGCAACTACAACAGACAGGTGTCTCATGGCAGGTTTGTCCAGGGACGCTTACATCTTCCTGTGTCTTCTGAATGTGTGCTTGACTGTTGTTCTGCAGCAGGTCAGTGAAGGCAGAAAGAAAGGATAATCTGGATTTCTTACAAACACAGAGACAGTTACAACACTGATAGCAATGTGGCAGTGAAGTTTCCACTTCCCTGTTTAACACATCTCCTCCCAGAAAGTGCAGAACCACTGCTGCATTCTCCTCTTGTTAATGACTTTCAGGATCATGGTTTTCAGTGATTTTTGCTTCTAGACCTTCTGAAAGTGACACTCGATTGCTAATGTCAGATCATGGGAGGTGGTTAGTGTGAACCCCTGCCTCTACCAGGCATCTAAAAGCTAGTGGAAATTGATAGAAATCTGTATATTGCAATACAAAATCTATAATGTGTACAATGAGCACAGCTCCAAGAAAAGCCTGACCAGCTTGCTGCATGTCTGTTTTGGAGACAGGTGAAATTTTGGAAAGGCTCTGGTACACACAGATACTTTTTGTTCCTGTATAAACAAAGCGATGTGAGTGTGTACGTGGTAGAGCTATGGAGGGAAAGCACAGCCTGAAAACTTGTGCAGACATGAGGTGATGTGATGTCCCACTGATAAGCTAAAATCAAGAAGAATATTAGAAAAGCAACTTGAAACGGGCTACTAGAAGGAATAAATGTAGGTAATGATGTTGCCAACTGTTACAATAATTTTTTCTCTGGATCTCACCATGGTTATTACTTTTTTCTCTCAGCTGCAATCCGTGGAGCACTGAACTTCTGCTGTCAGTCCAAACAAACCACATTTTCTAGCTCTTAGGAGAAATGTTTCAAGCGTACCCAAAAGACTAATTACTGGAAAGTATATTTTCCTTTAAAGTCTCATAACTTTGGGAGGGTTTGACCCCTCATTTAAGCGGCTGGAATTTGCACATTTGTGATGAAAATGCCCTAAAACATTGTTGGGTTTTGTTGCCGCTACTTCGTGATGTGTAAATTGTCATCCTGCCTCTGAACCGCCATTCTTTGTTTCTGTAACAAGAGAGTAAAATGAGGAAACCTGCGCTTCCAAGAGAGGAAATGTTAAAACAGTGAAGCGTGTCCGTATGAGATGGGAGGTGGCATTAGTGTGACACCTGGTTTCCCTCTGCAGGAAGGTGTGGCTTCCACCAAACCGGGCGCTGTGTGTCACCCTTGGGACTTCGTTTTAGTCCCTCAACTCTTTCTGCTGCACACGCGGTTTGTGAATCCTGCACAGGAAATTTTTAACATTGGATTCAGAAAGCGTTAATAACAATGAAGGAATAAATCCACATTGTTAACATCTCCTGCATGAATAGTTATTGCAGTTAACACTGTGCATTTATGTCTTTGCCAATTGTAGTGCCACTTCTAGACCAGCTTCTAGCATTGCCCTGAAGCCAGCTCCAGCCCCTCTCCACCCCCAAACCCAAGAACCACATCTAGAGTTGTCTGGAGTCACACCAGGAGCTGTTCCCAGCATCATTTCTAGAGCTACCTCTAAAGCCGTGTCTAGAGTTGTTTGCAGCATCCACCCCTGAGCTGCAGCTCTAAGGTCGCTCCTAGAACAACCTTCAGACCCACCCCTGGGTCTGGGTCTGCAGTTGCTGCTCCTCTGGAGTGAATTAATGTGTTGATCACATATGGAGCCAAGCTGGAGCAGCCTCTGGAGCCCCTGCTTTGCTGTGTGCCAGGCGAGGTCCTGCCCTGCGCTGGGGCTGCCTGCCAGTCCCGGACCACCTCTGCTTTCTGTGCTGCCTTCCTAATTGTACATTTTTCAAGCGTGCCAAGAAGGGCATGGGGCAGCCTGCATGCGTTACTGTCTTTTTTTTCTTTTTCTTTTTCCGTCCCTTATCCTGATCTCCCCTGGAAGCAGCAGTCATTTCAATGTGTGCTTTGTGGAAGCAGAGCTGTCTGAGCCCTTTAAGCGGGAGATGAGCTCAGGTAGAAGGAACGCAAGGAGCTCCTTTCATCAGCCTGGGCCCCGCCAGCGGCTTCGGGGCATGTCCGGCCAGTTATAAATGGATCATGTGTTGCTATTTTTAGCCAAGAGAGGATTGTAAATATAAAAGGGTATAAAGTGCAAAACTTAGCAACAGTGGCGTTTGTTTGCTTTTTCTTTTTTCTTTTTTTTCCCCCCTCCCCGTTGGCAGGAATGTGTTTGGAGAGGAATGAAGTTAAAGGAGGAGATTTGCTGGTGATCGCCTTTGGACTTTGCACTGCGTGCAACTA
>NW_010294838.1:0-266 GCF_000700745.2 Antrostomus carolinensis
AAGGAAGTGGGGATGTCGTTCCGTTTGCACAGGCGGGGAAGGGGGATCAGCCGGTGCTGACTCAAGGGAAGAAGCGCTCAGGTGACAGCCAGTGAATGTGTCGAGTGGTTACAAAACTGCCCACGGGTGAGCGAGCACGCATTCCTCTTGTGCTGACAGGACCTGGTGTGTGACAACAGTACATCAACTACGAAACACTGATCAACATAAGCAAATGAAATCACAGAAGTATATGTATCTAGTGTACCTTTCATAAATACCAGGGC
>NW_010294838.1:402-8655 GCF_000700745.2 Antrostomus carolinensis
AACCATGCCCCTATTTGCTGAAGTGATCACAACTTGAAATGTGTTCTGATGTTGGTATGATTAGAGCTGGTGATGTCTCAAAGTTGCACACTGCTCAGGAAGTCACTGTTCATAATGGTCATTACTGCCGCAGTTCACGTCAGATTTTAATATATTGCATTCGTGCATCGGTTAGGCTTTCTAAGAGTATGTTTAGCTGTTGCAAAAGTAAGGGGTGGATAGCAGAATTCACAGAACGCTAAGCTGTGGATTGGAAACACCTTAGTGTAGATGAAGTAGGCTTTAAATTTATATATAGATATATTAATATATTGCATTCGTGCATCGGTTAGGCTTTCTAAGAGTATGTTTAGCTGTTGCAAAAGTAAGGGGTGGATAGCAAAATTCACAGAAAGCTAAGCTGTGGATTGGAAACACCTTAGTGTAGATGAAGTAGGCTTTAAATTTTTATATATATATATATATATATATATGACACATTTATATACATATATGTAAATGTGTCAGTAAAGTGGAAGCATGCCCTGGTTTCAGAACGGTGGAATGGAAACTTGAGAATCCTTGCAGGATTCAGTGTTGTGCTTAAAAGTGTACTACTTACTTACAGTCTGCTGGCTCACAGCTTGGATGCACCTGATCAGTGAGTTTGGGGTTTTTTAGTAACTCATCTTTCTCATTCTTCTTCTTGTTCAAGCTGAATGTGTCAGTAAAGTGGAAGCATGCCCTGGTTTCAGAACGGTGGAATGGAAACTTGAGAATCCTTGCAGGATTCAGTGTTGTGCTTAAAAGTGTACTACTTACTTACAGTCTGCTGGCTCACAGCTTGGATGCACCTGATCAGTGAGTTTGGGGTTTTTTAGTAACTCATCTTTCTCATTCTTCTTCTTGTTCAAGCTGGTGAAGCCCTCTATGTGAGCTGCTTGTGGCTTCTGTTACCACAATAGCAAAACTGGGTGTGCTGTCTTTCATGATACATGGTTCTATCTCTGAGCATGTTAGCTTAAAGGAGAGTAAAAGTCATGTGTAGATTCATCTGACCTTACTGTAGTATGGAGAGACATGTGCTATCATTTTCTAAAAGTACATACAGTTTGTTGTACTTAATTATACTGTGTCAGCCTACTGCTCGTAGTGAGAGTGTTTTGCTAATTGCAGTGCCAAAATATTAAGAATGTAAATGTTGACAGTTTTGTGTACCAAGAAGATCTGAGACTTTAACTTTTATAGCTTTTTTTTAAAAAAAGCTGTATTTGTTTAACATTACTTTCTAATAAGGTTTTTTTAACATTATTTTCTAATAAGTTTACTTTTGCCATCTCAAAAATAAAAAAAAAAACCACCTCTAGACCACGTGGTACAGAGAGAGATAACTGTAACTGCCTTTGTCCTTGGTCTGTACTTGAACTCATATTTCTAATGATGGCCTTCTTGTTATCTGTATCAACTCTTCTCTCTAAATTGTTAAGTCAGTGATTCTTCATTCTAGTAGTGCTTAGGTCTGGTTTGTTTTCAGTTTCTATTATGAGGAGGTTTTTGTCAGAATAAAGAGACTAGCAAAATAAAAGTGAAGCTATGTGTCTGTACCTACACATGCACATAGGTATATAAAAATACACATATTTATATATACACCCCTTCACTTTTACACACACACACACATGATAGTATGAAGGAAAAAACAGGGTAAAGGTCAAAGCTTGGAAATGCTACCCTTAGTATATTGGAAGTATCTGTTCCGTTTTCCTTTGCCCCATCTTAGTTATGTGTGTTTCTTCGTGTTTTCAAGTATAGGTAAGCATATCTCGTATAAAACACTGCAAAGTAACATAGAGTCTCCCAGATTAGATCTGGGGAAGTTTACAGTAGAGGGTGTTATGCATGTACGTTAGGAATAGAGAGCCTGGAATTTGCAGAGCCTTTTCAGATATGTTTGTCCGGCCAGCACTTTTAGTGCTAATCAGTGTGTTTAAAAAAAAGGGGAGTGGGGCAGGGGGAGGGTTATATTATGTTCAAAAGAGCCCTGGCTTTACAGAGTCTTTTCAAATACATTTGTTAGGCCAACAATTTTAGTAATAACCAGTGGGTTAAGAAAGAAAAAAAAAAAAAAAAAAAAGTTGAGTGGTATATGTGGTTCAAAAGTTTCCAATATTTAATTTTTTACTGCTACTGCTCTGCAAGTTTTTTTCATTTATGCCTTTTTATTTTTTCAATGAGTCTTGTAAGAACAGGATAGCGAGTCACACCTTTGTAATCTCTTGTATATGTAAAAAAATAAAATGTTTTTTTAGTACCATATCAACTCTAGATATCAGTTCAGTAATGGACTCATAAGAGCGTACTGGTGTGGAAATCAGGAGTTTTCAATTCTGCTCTTGTATCGGACTAATCACAATGGATCTCTATTGATTTCCCCCCCCATTGCCCTTTTGACTAGTTCTACAATTTTTTTTAATTTTTTTGCCTTGAACTGACACTATATTCGCTTATTCTCAGTGTCTGCTGACTTGCAGGTAGTTCCTTCAGCAGACTACATTAAATAGTTCTGTTACCACAGATTGTACTTTATTTTGTTGTAGGTACAAGATGCTGGGCAAGAGATGGTGGCATCTTCTGTCACACCAGGATCAGGCAAATCAAAGGTAATCAGAACTCACAAAGCTAATTTATTTGGATAGCAGTAGTTGAAGGGGTTACAGCTTAGCATGCTAGCTGTGACTAATAGGAAGACATAAAGGTATTTTTAACCAGTTTCCTGTCTTCTAGATTTCTTGAAAAATTGATTTACAAACAGTAGACTAAGGTGTTTTGGAAAATATGGGGAAAAAAATCTTGTATTGGAATATTCACTTCCTGTCATTTGCTAAAATATCAGTAGCATCTAGTTTTGACAGTAGTCTGTTTCATAACATACACAGACTTCTTTGCATATGCTGGAAGTAAACTTAAACAATGTGGATGTTAGGTCAGCATGCTATTTTCAAAACATTGTTCAAATTATATTACTGAATTGTAACCCTTCCCCAACAAGTTTTCCTTTCTAACTGATGCTGCCCAGTTGTGTGCTCTAGAGAGATTTCTGAAATGTACAGAATTAGGAGTAGTTTCTGTCATTGCACTGGAAAGAACAGAATTGGTTAACAGAACAGCAATAACTTAGAATGTTATTGTTCTTACAAACGTGTAATAAGACAGTTTCTTGCCCTAAAGTTTAACTTCTTGGAAGGCAGATGCTAAAATGCACTGTTTTCTGTTTACCTCTGGGTTAGAAGAAGCTGGTTTCTCTAATATGTGCTTTTTTACAGCTGGACACTTTGCCCAAAGAAGATCTCATCAAGTTTGCAAAAAAGCAAGTGATGCTTATACAGAAAGTGAAGTCAAGATGTACAGGTACCTTACTGGAAAGAGAACCATTTCTGCCTTAATGCTTGGTACTATCTGACCTTTCCTAATATCACTGCATGCTTTTGCTAGGTAGATTTAAATTCTAGGCAAATATCCTAATTTTTTTTCTGCAATTTCACTAATTTTTGTGGGAGGATAAGGACTGAAGTCCTTAGAGCAAGGAAGGGAAGAAAAAGAAGCATTGCTTTTGTCAGGTATTAAATTCATTTTGATCTGGCAGTGTGGAATGATGAAACAATGTAGCTTATGCAAGAGCTGAAGTGGGACTTGTCCTTGTTCTCCATATGGGTTGCAGGGATACGTGTTGTTTTTCAGGAAGCAGGTGGTAGGGGGAATGTCTGTGATAGATTTTTGCATAATAAGTACTGCTGTAGAGTACAATGGCTTCTTTAGAATGGTTGGCTACTTTATATTTGATCATTTGCTTCTTTTACAAGAAATCTTAAAATATACCAAACAAAATTTTGTGTTAATCGCCTGAAAATATCCTGTGTAAATCTGAGCTCTCATGTGCTGTCCCTCTCCAGTTTTCTTCCAGTGGCCAACTACTTGAACTGGTGTCACTTGCCCTTGTTTGGAATTACAGTTATGCTGACTGCTGGTAGCTGCCCAGCCAAACAATAAGGATAGGGATGGGCTGCACTAGGCTTTTCCTCAGTGAGGTTATTCATAAAATCTTGTTCTACTTGCTGCCTATTTTTAGAGAACCAGTAGGAACTGAGTATCTTTTCTCTGGCTTAAATTGATCATGAAATACAAGGTAAGATAATAATCAAAAGAATTTCTGTCTGTTGTCCCTCCACCCAAACAAAGAAGCTTTGCTTCCTCAGGAAACCGTGCTAAATGTCAGGACTGGAGTGGTAGTACCAAATGTTTGTTCTCTTTCCATTAGCCCTTTTTATCACTCAGTAACAAACAAAAATTGATGAAGTAAAAGACATCTCTGATTTGATTAGGAGTGTTGTTAGGCACTGGATTTACTAGTAATTTGCTACTGTGGTGGAGCATCAATTCATGCTGTGGAATTTCTGTACTTTTTTAAGAACTAGAGAAAGAGATCGAAGAACTCAGATCTAAAGCAGCTGCTGGAGGAGCTGATGATATTATTCAGGTAGGAATATGTAATGGGTTTCTCATGTATTACATAATGTTAGCTGATATAAATCTACAGAAATAACTTGTGGTAAATAGTAAATAGCTTTAAAACTGTTACTCAAATTGAATGTAATAAATTTTCATTAATTCAAGACATTTCCTAAAACTTGTTTTTTCTTCCTCCCCCTCATCCTTACTCCTCTTTTCAGAAAATACTACCAGTTCTGTGAGGAATAGTACAGAATAGTATAATTTCCTCAGCAAGACTTTTTTCTTGTGTAGCTGGTTAGACAGGCTTTTGTTTATTTTAGAATGACCACGGTGGAAAGATATTAGCCATTTAGAACACTTCTGAGACAGTCATTTTATGAGATCAGAAACATGTAAATTGCATATCCCAATACTTTTAGGAAAGTAACTTAAGTGGCAAGAACATCTATCTTTCTCAAATTAGGGGTCATAGCATATGAAAGTGAAAATTTGTAGTGAGGAAGAATTTATCAATTGGAAAATTGTTTTTAAAAATTTGGATGGAGATTTCTATGGAAGGGCAGCTCCCTGCTGCCCCCACCACCTGGTGATAAAAAATTATCTGATCAGAAGTACAATTTTGAACAGAATCTATTACTCAATATTATTGGTTTAGTCTACCTATTCCATATCTGTCATATTTAGGCTGAAAGTAAATTTTAAAATGCCTGATCTGTTTAATTGACAGAAAGGTCATGTGAGTTCCTACAGTTTGCAAAGTTGTTCAGGCTTCCATTGTTAAGAAACCCTTATTTCAGTGATCTTTCTCCCTTAAAAACAGGCTCTCACAGAAAGACTGGATGTTGTACTTCTGGAAAAAGCTGAAAGTCAGCAGCAGTGCATAGCTCTGAAAAAAGAAAATATTCAAAGAAAGCAAGAAGCAGAGGTATTGAAACGAGCAATAGAACACTATTAAATTTTTTCAGAATTGAGTTTAATTTCTAGTTTTGCTTGTTGTGTATTTCACTTTCATTTTAATCTTTTTCTTCACTTACCTGTGTTTTGTTTTACCTTACAAAACGTCTAAAGACCTCATATGTTAAAGCATGTTTTCTCTGTACTCCCTAATTTATAGTTTTTATAAAGCTGACAATAAATACAAAATTTTTATATGCACCAGCTAGATCCACAGCTGTTCACAAAAGAATTCAGTCTGTGCATTAGCCTACATATGTGATGGCTTCAATCAATCAGCTCTGTCTTTCCATGGGAAATACGAGGTTTACATTCAGATATTCATAGGAAAGAGCCTGTCAGCCAGGGCATCTGTATAATAAAGTGAAGAGTGAATTGCTTGCAATTGATGAACTTTGTTATATTCCAGATACTTGAACTTGATGCACTAGAAGTAATTTGGTCTTTAATACATTATCAGAATAGTTGCTAAAGCTGAAATCTATTATGACCATTTTATGAAATTATGCTGGTAAACATGATTTAAGACTTAGTTTTCCTCTCTCATTCTGCAAACGTTTTTGTACTTTCTGCAGTGTCTCCTGAATTGAGTTGTCCTACCTTAGTTAGGTATTTAAAAACCATATCAATTTTTAAAACTCCTGAGTCTTCTAATTCATTATTGCAAACAGTTTATTATGAAATTTTGTGTGCTAGTATTTAACAACTTTCATGTTTATTTAGGCTGCAGTGGCTAAGACAGAGGAATTGCAGAAGCAACTGGAGCAATCAAGTATTGACTTTCTGAAAGAAATAAAGGCTCTGAAGAGTGAATTAGCAAATGCGCAATTCAAACACAATGAGGACTTAACAAAACTGCAAATAGAATTAGAGGAACAAGTGAAGAAACAAATGGGGCTGGTGGAACAGATTGAATGTCATAGTGATAGTCAAAAAGAAGTTAAAAGATTACAAGATGATGTCCAGAGAATTAAATCTACTTATGAGGAGCAAGTTTTGTGTCTGAGCAAGCAGCTGGAAACTGTGAATGAAGAGAAAAACAAAGAAGTGACAAATCTGCAAGAAACTATTAAAAGCAACTCTCAGTGTTACCATAATGAAATAAAAAACCTGAATGAAGAGCTTAAAAAACTAAAAATTGCCCATCAGGAAGAGGTATCAGAGTTGATGCATCAGATTGAAATATCATCTAAAGAAAATGAGGAAAAGCAAAATCAGATAAATCAGTTGCAGCACAATTTGGCAGAGGAAGGCTTAATAAAAGAGAAAAATGCAAAGGATGAAATGTGTGCTCATACTGACCAGTATGAATATGACTTGGAGCAGCTGAGAGAAGTCTTAAATAAAAATGTAGGAAGCAAGACAGATGTTGTAGATACACAAGAAGAACCTTGTGTAGAAGCAAAAATGGAAGAAAAGGTTAGGCATCTGGAGCATAGCTTAGAAGAGCTCCAGTCCCAACACAGTATATTAAAAGATGAGTTAACTTACATGAGTAATGTTAAACTAAAACTGGAAGAGGAAATCCATCGCATAAAGGATGAGTATTTTCATGAGCGGGAAGACTTGGACTTTAAGATAAATGAATTGCAGCTTACTAAAGAGGATTACTGTTGTGTAATCGAAAAACTAAAACTGGAGCTTGAAGCAGCAAGGCAGCACTGCGAAGCCACTGTAAAAGAGCATAACTTAGAAACTCAGACTCTGAAAGAGCGACAGAAGAGAGAAATTTCTGAACTAAATGAAACTTTATTATCTGCTTCTGAAAAAGAAAAGATGGCATTAGTTTTTGAAATGCAGGAACTTCGAGAACAACTTGAAAAGCTAACTCAGGAGAAAGAAGAAGCAGTGTCCAATTACAACAGCCTGAGAGAAACAATGGAAACTCTACAGACTGAGCTAGGGGAATCTGCTGGAAAGATCAGCCAGGAGTTTGAATCAATGAGACAACAGCAGGCTTCTGATGTCAGTGAACTGCAACAGAAACTCCGGGCTGCTTTCAATGAAAAGGATGTTCTTCTTGAAACTGTGAATCGCCTCCAGGAAGAAAAAGAAAAATTGTCATCTAATCAGCTAGAGATAGAAGAACTTAAATTTAAAATTGTTAGTCTTCAGGAGGAGAATAACTCAGTAACAAGCTCCATTGACCAAAAAGAGACTGCTATAAAAGAACTGGAAGAGAAGATCATTGCTCTTACTGATCAAAACAGTGATATTTTAAATGAAGTAAAATGCTTGGGTGAAGAGAGAGAAACACTTCAGAAAAAGTGCAAGCAAGAACAAGGAAAAGTTTGGGAACTTCAGCAAGAAGTAGATGTTGCTAACCAGTATAATAGTGATCTGAAGAAACAGGTGGAGGAATTAACAGAGAGTATGACTGAGGCTTTAACAAGGACAAGTGAAAACAATAAAATGCTAGAGCAACTGAAAAACCAGATGGAATCTCTGGTGCGAGAAAGAGAGAACCTTTCATTTGAAGCACATACTCTTCGTGAGGAGAATAAGAAAATCATTCAGGAAAAAGGCAAATTAAGTGAAGAGCTGGAAAAGATTACATCTGAACGAGATGGTTGGTTAGTGTTGAAAGAGGAGTCTGAAAACTTAGAAAAGAAACTACAGATTATGACTGCAGAAAAAGACCATGTATCAGCATTACTTGAAAGCGAACAAGAGCACAGATCCCTTGTAAGAATTCAGCTGTACCACTTACTTGAGCAAGTGGGGTCCAGCATTTCAGATCCTAATGAAGAATATGATCCTCTTAGATTGTTAGAAATTGCAAATGAATTCCTGACAAAAATGAAAGAAGAG
>NW_010294838.1:8676-26627 GCF_000700745.2 Antrostomus carolinensis
AAGTTCTTCGTTTGCAACAGGAAGTTGAGAGACTAGAGGAAGAAAATGCAGCTCAAGATGCAGAGCATAGATCCTTGATTCAGGATTTTGAAAAAGAGAAGGATCTCTTGAGAGAAGAATTGGAAGGAGTGTTGTCTGAAAAAGAGGCACTTCAACATGATATCCAGGAGCTGAAGAATGCCAGTGAAAAAACAAGGATTGAAAATCAAGATCTTTTAGTTAATATTGAAGAGATCACTCAAAAACTTGTTTTTTATGAAAGTCAAATACAAGAACAGCAAAAAGGATCAGAAAAACAAGACGACTTAAATTTCATTCTGGAACAAAAGGAAACTGAACTTAGAAATGTGAAAGACGAACTGAGTTCTCTAAAGGTTATATTTTGTTATTGAAGTATACAGACTAAACCTCTAAAGTCTTCAGAATTAAGGTTCAAAAAATACTTTCAATTCTCTCTTTTTTTTCTTTCATTCTTTTTTTTTTCCCTTGGCCTGAAAGTGAGTTTCCCTTCTAGAAACCAAGTTTCTGAGTTTCCTAGCACCTCAAAATCCCCTCCCTCCCCACAGGAAAAAGGCAATGAAACAAAACCAAGCATAATGCTATTTTGACAAAAGTTGCTTGTACTTGAACCTCTCTTCCTATCAATACCCCTCTAAGTGATCATTTAACTAGATGGACTAACTGACCTCATAATCTTTCACCTCTAACTTTCTTTGGTTCCTTCTTAAATAAAACTCCTGCTTGATCTGCTTTAGCTACTCCTAACTTGAGGTCCTGGGAATTGATGGTTGTGTAAAACTTGACAGCTGCAGAATTAATGGCCTCCCATTTTTTCCTTGGACAGGATGGAAAGCAGCTGTTAAAAGTTTGCTTTTCAGTTACTAAGCTGATATGAAATTGCACATAAAGACTTTCTTGGTAGTAAGACTGTAGACACGGTCTAGCTGTAGCTGAAACTTCTGGTGGCTTGTTAGGGGAAAAACAGATACCACACAGAAATTTTTGTAATACTTCTTGTATCTTTGTTTATAATACAGAATTTAATGGAGTCAGTGACTGAGAAAACTGATCAACAGTCTTCAGTAGCAGAGCTGCAAGAAAAAATTGGTATCTTTCTCACTGTTCTCTTATATATATATATATTCAGTTTGGGGTTCTTGAATTGTTAGGTTTTCTTTCTCTGCATAATTGTCCTGTATTTCCTGCAAGCCAAGGAAGGTGGGGATGGTATCAATGCAACTTCCTACAATATTCCTTCCGTTGGGGATTTAAAATATTCTTATCAATCTTAAGTTGGTTAATACTTGATATTTCTTAAAGTTTTTTCTTCCAGTGTACATTTGGCTATAAACAGTGTAGTAGATTTAATCTTTAAATATGGGAAATAGTTGTGTTAGTGAGAATCCCCAAGGTTGCCAAAGCTATTGTTGCCTCATTGCAGTTATCCCAACACATTAGAAAGAAAATGGTTCCGAGTTGTTAGAGCTGTATGTAGAAGTAGGCAGGATTACAGCTTTTAACGTTAACTGTGATGGAAACCTCTGAAACAGGGAAACATTGTCCCTAAGCTGTCTGTGCAGCTGGATGTTTCAGCTTCAAATTTAAATGCTTAACTGAATGAAACATTTTAACATCTCCCCATCTCCCCCTGCTTTATATTTTGTTTTGGTTTAAAGTCATGTTAGTATTTGTGTTCTGATTGAATTGAATTTAACTTCATTTATTAGGGAGAGGAGAGGCTTATTTTTTCACTTTCATGCTTATTTATTTTAGGAAGACTGGAAAAAGAATCTGCAGAAAAAGGAGAGAAGCTAAATAAAATTAAGGTTGTTGCTGTGAAAGCAAAGAAAGAATTAGATGCCAGTCGAAAAGAGGTACCCTGACTGCTTCTTAATATGAAGAACACTCTGCATGTGGGGTTCTGTTTTAATGACAGACGCTTTTTTTTAATAAGGTGCAGACTCTGAGGGAAGAATTGGAGTTGGTTCGATCAGAAAAAGATCAGTTGTCTGCTTCAATGAAAGAAGTCATTCAAGGAGCTGAAAGCTATAAGGTAAGAATAGTTAAATATAAGAATAGTTTAACAAAAGATAGTTAACTGTCAGAAAATACTTTGCTTTTGAAGCCTAGCCTGGATATATATTGCTATTTACTTGTGCAAATATGTTTGGCAAAAGAAATTGTGTCAGTGCAGTTGAGTGCCCAAATCAAGAAATGTAAGGTTTTAGTAACTTAACAGTGCAGCTACTAGCAGAAGAAAATAAGGCAATTTCTTTCTAATGGATGTTATTTTAAAACCTTTTAGATCTAGCACCATATATATCAAAACAATGTGTTGCTGAGACAAAATATAAATCCTTATGTATCCTTCAAAGTACGTTACTGAGGATCAGTTAGAAAGTCCTTAAGCGATAAAAGATATAAGCTAACAATTCCCTGGGAGTGTGTCCTCTTGGAGCACGTTTCTGGGCACACGAAGCAGAAGCAGGTGACTGGGGACAGTCAGCATCAATCCCCCAAGAGTAGACTGTGTCTGATTAATCTGATTGCCTGCCATCATAAAACAGATGGAGTTGTGGATGAGAGGAGAACAGTGGATGTCACTTACCTTGACTTTAGGAAGGCTTATGATGCTCTCTCACAGTACTGTTGTATCTGTGCTAGGACATTACGATCTAAAGGGATGAAAAACTGAATGGGTGCTTAAAAATAATAAAAAAAAAAAAGTTGCATAGTTTGTCTCAGAGAGTAGCAATTAATGGCTTGTACTAGATGCCAATAATAAAAATGGAGTGCCAAAGGGGTCTATACTGGCACCTGTCCTGTTTAACAGTGACTTGGAGAAGGTGATGGATTATGCATTCATCAGGTTCTCACATTATTCCTAATTGGAAACAGTCAGTGGACTTCCATCCAGAGAGACCTAGACAGGCCACTAAACTGGTGAAGGGCTTAGAGGGGAAGCAATATGAGGAGAGGCTGAAGTCACTTGTTTTGTTCAGCCTGGAGGAGAGGAGACTGAGAGGAGATCTCATCACAGTCTGTAACTTCCTCACAAGGGGAAGAGGAGGGGCAGGCGCTGATCTCTTCTCTCTGGTGACCAACGACAGGACCAGGGGAAATGGCAGGAAGATGTGCCAGGGGAGGCTTAGGTTGGACATTAGGAAAAGGTTCTTCACCCAGAGGGTGGTGGAGCACTGGAACAGGCTCCCAAGGAATTGGTCATGGCTCCAAGCCTGACAATATTCAAGAAACATTTGGCCAACACTCTCAGACACATGGTCTGAATCTTGTGACTGTCCTATGTTGGGGCAAGAGTTGGACTCAAATGATCCTTGTGGGTCCCTTCCAACATTCTATGATTCGAGGCATGAGGAGTGGACTGACAGAAACCTTCTGAAGTTCAGCAAAGACCGATGGAAAGTTTTTCATGTGGGAGAGAGGAACTCCTTGATACGAGCTGGGGACCATGTGTTTGCTGAAAAGAATTTCAGGGTTTTGGTAGGCAGTGCACTAAGAATGGGAAAGCTGTGTTCTGGTACCAAGGGTGGCCACAGCATCCTGGGCTGCAAGAACACGAATACAGCTAGTAGATCGAGGGAAGTCATTATCTCTCTTTGGTCAGCACTCCCATGAAGGTGAAGGGTTTGGAGCACAAGTCTGATGAGGAGCAGGTGAGGGAACTGGGGTTGTTTTTCAGCCTGGAGAAAAGGAGGCTGAGGGGAGATCTTATTGCTTTCTACAACTACCTGGAAGGAGGGTATAGCAAGGTGAGTGTCGGTCTCTTCCCAAGTAATAAGTGATAGAACAAGAGGAAACGGCCTCAAGTTGTACCAGGGAGGGTTTAGATTGGATATTAGTAAAAATTTCTTCACCAAAAGGGTTGTCAAGCACTGGAACAGGCTGCCCAGGGAAGTGGTTGAGTCACCATCCCTGGAAGTATTTAAAAGATGTGTATATGTGGTGCTTAGGGACATGGTTTAGTGGTGGACTTGACAGTATTAGGGTTAGTGGTTAGACTCTATGATTTTAAAGGTCTTTTCCAACCTAAATTATTCTATGATATCATTGAGAGTACTGCAACTAGTCTTATCCCTTCTCCTCCCCCCATATACAAGAAAGACATTGATAACTTGAAGTGGTTTCAGTGGAAGGTGACCAGGATGGTCAAGGGACTGAAAGAAGTGATGTAAAAGGCTGAGAAATTACTCAGCCTGGAGGAGTCTTCAAAGGGACCTAATAGCAGCCTTTCAGTACCTACATAGACATTATAAAGAAAATAAAATCATTATTAATGGCAGTGCAAGGTGAGAGACAGTAGTCGTAAACTGAAGTGAGAGATTCCAACAGGATACATGGATAAACATTTCTACGCTGTGAGGATGGTTGAGCTTTGGAACAGGTTGCCCGGAGGTGTAGTGCCATCTCCATTCTTGGAGGCAGGTCCTTGGAAGGACCTGACTGGACAAAGCTCTGAGCAACCTGGTCTGATCTCACTGCTGACCCTGCTTTTTAAACAGGAAGTTGCATGTAGAGGTCTGTTCCAACCTGAATTATTCTAGAATGTCGTGAGCTGAAGAGGGTTTCTCCCAGAGCCTGTAATGGAACGATAGTTTTAATTTCATTCTGATATTTCTGGTGTTGCGACAAGACAGCTCATATGCTGAAATAATAGGAAGATAAGTAAGCATCTGAGGTATGGGATGTGCTTATACAATGTATATTGTGACAAATGGTGGTTTTGTGTTTGCATGTTTTAAGAATCTTTTGATGGAATACGATAAGCAAGGAGAACAGCTGGATTCTGAAAAAGGCAGAGCAAATAATCTTGAACGTCAGATAGATGACCTCACAAGACAGCTACAGGTGTCATCCCAGCAGGTCAGTTCTGTATGTGTATCTGATCTGTTGATAATTACAGTAAAATCTATTTTACCTATTGAATGTAAATTCTATTTATGTGATTGTTACTATAGATAGTTTCATAACATAAGTGCATTTTGGAATTCAGAGGTGGGTTATTTTTCGACATCTGATATCTTATCTGGGCCTTGACTAAGGTAGATCTATCTAGAATGTCTGGCTTTTTCAATAAGGAAGGGTTTCATTTACTCCAGGTCAGCTCACAGAAAAGAGCAGTTGATGGCCTGTGACTTGGTTTAGACACACAACTCTGCTGCATGTACAAGATGTAACAATGAAGTATTGCACTATTTCTCTGATTTCACACCTAAACTTTTCACAAAGTACAGTAACCCTTAACTGGTTTTTTTTCTGTCTGTTTCTTAGACAAAATGTGGTTGTGTTATTTAATCAACAGAATGTTTAAACATGCTAAATTAATTCTGTTTTTTGCATCTTTCACAAGGATGAGACTTTAGGATGCATTGTAGAGTACTACAGTGGCATTCAGAAGGGTCTAAGATGGTAATTAAGCAGCTGTGAGACAAATTTTTGCAAAGTTAACCACAGTGGGTTTGGGATTTAGGATTTAAACTCCCAGGTCCCATACACAATTACACCAAGGCCACCATTTCCTTAGAAACAGAAGCGTGTAGTGAACAGCGTAGGAAGAAATGACAAATAGTCACAGATACTCTGATGGGTACACAGGCATTAAATTTTCGAGTTTGTTATGAAGCATTTTGTAAATAAAATCACTGTTTAGGTAATTGGCAACTTCCTTCACTTATAATTCATTCTTAATCTGCATAATAGAGACCGAGATAAATCACTGAAGATGTCAAAATTAAATCTGTTAAAAACATTTCAAAAATAGCCCAGATACAGGAGGAGTTCTTACTGTGTACTCATAAGATCTCATTGAAGACTTGGTGCTGCAGTTAAATCTTTTTTAGGGATTAACAGTATGATCATTTATTTATAAACACAGCAGCTGTATTTGAAGTGGGGTAATAAGTACTCAAACATTGCATATTATTGTGGGAAGAAGGTGATGTTTGCAGAAAGCATAAATGTTGAGTTATTTATTTTTTTCTGATTTCTTGTAGTCCTAGCCATCTTAAAGAAAGCTGGGCGAATGAACTCTGAACAAAATAATCAGATTGTGCTAGTGACTTTGATTTAGCCTATTTCTTTATCTAGTTTCAAACAATTAAGATGAAGAGGGCTCATCTGTAGGAGTGCTGTTTTTAAGGGAGTTGGATAGAAATTGGTGGTGTTGGTTTTTTAAATAGAAACAATATTTTATCTGTCAAAGTCATACACAAACTCAGCTTACATTATCATCTTTATTATGGTCATTTTAGCATGATCAGTTACACTCTACTAATGAAGATCTCCTGGCTCGTGTTGAAACACTGCAGTATAATGGTAAACTGCTGGAAGCTCAGATACTGGAGATGCAAAAAGCCAAGGCAAAGGCTGATAAAGAACTAGAGGCTGAAAAGCTTCTAAAAGAACAGAAAATAAAAGTAAGTATTCTGTAGAGATGGCAAATGGGCTGAAGCATTGCTTTCACTGGGTGACTGCTGTTAGACCTTTGTAAACGGTGTTTTTATAGAACAAGTCCATACTTTCTCTTCTTGTTACTTGACTCGGTGTTTTTTGAAGGCTTGGGCTGTTCATTAAAAGTACTTAGGAAGGCTGTCACTTAGAGTAGTTTGGGGTTTGTTACAGAATGTGAAAAACACTTCATAATCTTCTGTTTTTCTTTGGTTTCCAGCGATTTCCTAAAACAGAAATCAATTATCTGTGTACAACCTAAGTGTGTTTAAGTGTAAATAGATGCTGACATCCATTTTGAAATTGGACTGCATAATTGAGAAGTGTTTACGTTTCAGGAACACAGTGGTGCTCTCCGAGAAATGGAGGAGCTTCAGATGCAACTTCAGAAGGAAAAGAAACATCTGCAGAAAACTATGCAAGAACTAGAGCTGGCCAGAAAGGTAGAGTTGCTGTTCATGTTGGTGCTTAACAGGCTACCCAAGATTTTGGCCCATCTTGCCATGCTGAATGCCTCCTTTTCTGTTCTGAGGATTTTAAAGCCCAAGGTTTGCAAAAGGGAAAACATGAGGGTTCTTACCCTTGCTTCTGTGTTTGGAGAGACGATGTGTACTTTAGGGTTTGGGGGTTTTTTATTATTTTTATTTATTTGTTTTAGCTTGGGTTATGGGCCTGTCATGAGTAGAAATAGGAAGAGAATTCAGATGTCTGGAGTACTTGTATGGTGCGCTGTTCAGAAACTGCCCTTGTTGTAAGGACTGAAGATCATAGAAGCTAATATCTGCAGAATACCTCCTGGTAAAACTGTTAAAACTAGCAACAGGTTTTTCAAAGCTCTGGTTCTTGTTTGAAAACAGATTATTTACTGAGGATATGGAAACCTGATGAATGGGTGTTGCTTGTGGTTATGGATAAAGTTTTTGTTAGATGGGAAAAAGAGTTTTTTAATATAATTTAAAAATTCTTAGCAGTCAAGGCAGATTGTAAGCTGTAACTTCATTGTGTGTAACTTGCAGGATGCTCAAAAGAGTACGCTGATGGATATGGAAATAGCTGACTATGAAAGGCTAGTAAAAGAACTTAATCAGAAGATTACTGATAAAGACAGCAGAATAGAAGATCTTGAGCAAGAGACAGGGATTCAGAAACAGAAGCAAGAGACCCTACAGGAAGAAATAAGTGAGTAAACTATAAACAACAAGAGTCTTTATGGTATAGTTAGCAATGGAAAAAAATATGATTCAGAAACCACTTCTCAGGTTCATGAGTGAGAGTCAGGTTTGCAGGGAATACTGAGCAGCTGCATAGTCAAAATTACTTTTCCATAAAGGAAACTTTGCTAGGTTATCAGTCACTTGATCTAGTATTCATCATATAAAAGCTAAATTGCCTGGCTGATAAACTGTATTTCTTACCAGATTAAGTTAATAATAAGTTCTGAAAGTCAGTGACTGACAGTTATCATTCTGACTTACCAACTCATAAAGCTTTACTAGTTAGCATGAGGTTACAAATTTCATTTCTTCCTATCTTTAAGTGTAACTCTTAAAACAATGTCATTTATTTGAAGATCTTTGTGATACTTGGAAATAGGATACTAAACTTACTGTAAGCTACTTGTTTGCATGTGTCAGAATTTGCTTAAATATTTTTCCAATATTTTTAAGGTAGTATAGGAGGGGAAGTTTCCTTTGTATATAACTGCTGTTTTCTGCATTAGAGTCACTTCAGTCAACTATGCAACAGGATGAGGAAAGAAATGCCAAGATAAAACAACTCCTGGTAAAAACCAAAAAAGAACTGGCTGATTCAAAACAAGCTGTAAGTCCAGATGTCACTAACTATATTCAGTTTTTAAACTAACTTTTAAAACAGGCTGGTAGCTGAATTATTAAGTTGCTGAAGTTTAGGTTTTTTAATAACCAGATAATTTTATCATGCAGGAAAATGACCATCTAATGTTGCAGGCATCATTAAAAGGGGAACTGGAAGCCAGTCAACAACAAGTGGAAGCCTATAAGGCAAGAAACTTCAATTCTTTGTTAGTATAAAGTTTCTTATTTAAGTAATACGGGTGTGATTTGTACTGGATGGGTGGAATATAGGCTGAAGAATGAAAAGGTTTTTTTTACTACTGTGTTACTGGTTCTTTTTCTTAAGTTTTGTCTGTTTGCTTTCCCCAAATATTCCCCGTCATGTTCTTTAAAGAAGTTTATCCTTTCTTGTTCCTTTTTTCCTTTCCCTTTCCACCAAAAGAGAGGACTGTGTAGTTTGAAGCTTGTGTATGTGATATGCTTTAAAATATGTCTTTAATGTCTTAATGCCTTTAAAAATTGAAATTGCTCGGTTTAAAAACAAACAATGCAACATTGTCAGCAAAAATCTTGAGTGTTGTCCATCTGTATAAATTTTGGTGGTTGGGCAGAATAGGAATGGAATATAATGAAAGGTGTAGCAGGAAAGGGGAGGGAAAGGGGAGTGGTTGGCTTTCTTAAATGCTGCCACCCCACCACTATAATTTTATCTTTAATACCCTCTTTAAACAACATCATATATCTTTTTAATTAAGTACATGGTAACCCACGTCTGTTTTTATTATATTCACCAGTTCTGTGCAGGAATTACTGTAGTAGAATCCTGTGTTCTCTGTGGCACATCCCCTTGGAGAGGGAAGAAAAAAATTTATCATAGTGAAGTTTTCAACTGACTTTTTCAGATTCAAGTGGCTGTACTGACATCTGAGAAGCATAAAGTTCAGGAACAATTGCGAACGTCTTCGGAGCAGCACCAGCGTACGCTGAGCACCTACCAGCAAAAAATTGCAACCTTGCAGGAAGAGTGCAGAGCAGCCCAGGTACTCCGGGGGAAGAAGTAATGTCAGAGACTTCAGAAGGGAGATTTACTGCACTCTCTGCCTACTCCTCTACTAGTATTTTGCAGATCTTTCACTCTTCTCTCTTTCTCTGTCAGGAATTACCCCGTGCTTAACATATTTGAGTAGTGGTATAGAGGACAAGCCAGGCTCTGCCCTGGTTGTCATGTGTCACCTGTGGTGGAATGTCTGGACTGCACTCTTGTATTTCCAGGAGGGAGAACCTTGTAGTGGTAGTGGGGAGTCGGAGTTCATTTAAGATGATCAGCAAGTATACACTGCAGGGAAAAAGAGAAGTCTTTAAAGAAAAGGGGAAAAGAACAAACAAAAAGGAATATAATTTGTTCCATGTTAAATCAGTTAACACAGATACCACTTAAAAAAAAAAGTAGAAAATATACTTGCAAGCACCTTTTAATATGCTGCTCTATGAGCAGCTTCTTAATTGTCAGCTGAACTACATGTGAAACTGACACTATTGCTGAGGTTTTTATTATTTCTGGTTTTTTGGTCCATACAACATTGTGTTAGTTGTTCCTGGAATTGTTTTGGGGGTTTTTTTTGCACTGGAGACACAGAGATTCGGAATACAGTAGGACTGTTATGTTCAAACTGTCTTTATGGAGATTACTGCACCATGCTATGGCCCCTTCTCTATGATAGGGGTGCATCCTGCAGGCAAGTAACACTTGAATGCAGCCTCTCAAAAAACTTCTAAATTTTAAAAAGGTGAACTGAAATGGACAAACTTTGTGGTTGCTGCTACAGGAGGCGTGCCTGAGTCGTACTGAAAGACATGGATCATAGCTTTACAAAAGCATTCTTCATAACTGGGGACTTACCATATCTCTCCATGGTGGTGTGAAACCAGTAAGGATGTAGATCTTCCATGATGGCAAGGCTTGAAGCTGTTAGAAGATTAGCCTTCCTCTTTAGATGCCCTACATCTAAAAAATAGATGTTATTACAGGGTTATACAAGATGTTATAACAAAGCAGGATTCTGTCTAAAGGAAAGGTGAACACCAAAGCAGATAGTAGGTTAGAAGGCAGAAGTTATGCTCACATTTAAGGCTGTGTGCCTGAGGACTAAGGAATATTCACATAGTTTGACTGGAAGAAAAGAGAAGGATTAATTTAAAGAAAATGCCCACAAATCTTACAGACTCCAGAAAAGCTGGAGCAGTGCCTAGTCAGGGTCACTACTGTGGAATTTCACTCATCAATTCAGCTGAAGAGAAACTTGCCAAAATCCTCCTCTTGAAGATGAGAGCATCTTAGTCATCTCAAGGATGATTAATGAATCCATGAGCTTCTCCGAAGATCCAAGAATGAAAACCTGCATCTCTGTTTTCTTAGAAAAATATACAACAGGAGTACTTGAAGGATGGGAATAATTCTTGCTGTATAGCGTACAGTCAAGGATGAAGCTACTGTGTTGTGAGGTAATTATAGAATCTTAGAATGGTTTGGGTTGGGACCTTTTAAAGGTCATCTAGTCCAACCCCTCCTGCAGTGAGCGGGGATATCTTCAACCACCTTTCTGGGCAACCTGTTGCAGTGTTTCACCACCCTCATTGTAAAAATTTCTTCCTTACATCTAGTCTAAATCTCCCCTCTTTTAATTTAAAACCATCACTCCTTGTCCTATCGCTAAGGCCCTGCTAAAAAGTCTGTCCACGTCTCTATTATAGGCCCCCTTCAGGTATTAAAATGCCACAATAAGGTGTCCCTGGAGCCTTGTCTTCCCTAGGCTGAACAACCCCAACTCTCTCAGCCTTTCTTCATAGGAGAGGTGTTCCATCCCTCTCATCATTTTTGTGGCCCTCCCCTGGACCTGCTCCAACAGGTCCATGTCTTTCCTGTGCTGAGGACTCCAGAGCTGGATGCAGTACTGCAGGTGGGGTCTGTGGGGTCTCACCAGAGCAGAGACCCCATCTGGAGTACTGTATGTCCACAGAAACTCATGTATCAGCTGAATTTAGAAGAGAAGGCAGACTAAACCTTACAATCAACTATAATATTGTATCTTGTGCTGTATATTACCATTAAGACTGACTTAACTCCTCAAGAGTTATGTGTAACTTTAAAGAATATTAGATTTTTGTCACCTGGGTAGTATGAAAGGAAAACAGAATTTTTTTTTTTCCCTTCAGCTTTCCTTCATTAAAAGCTGTTTGATAGAACCCCTTGCTTGTCAATCTCTGTTGAATACCATTTTTGAATTTGCAAGTATTCTTTCTTTTCTTTAATACTGGTATATTAAAAATTTGTGTCTCCTTATTAAGCTTCATATTTTATGATACTCAGTTAAGGTCCAAAGAAACATGATCTGTTATGGTAATCACAATTTCAATTACCCATTTAAAAGAAGAAAATGCAACAGGTAGTTGTTTGTTTGTTTGTTTTCCAATGTAAGATGCATTTCATCTTAAAGAAATAAGGGAGCAATAATCAATAGCATAACTTATTAAGGGTTTATTTTCTATGTGATAGGCTGAACAAGCATCTGTTACATCTGAATTTGAGAGCTACAAAGTCCGTGTTCATAATGTTCTAAAACAGCAAAAGAATAAATCTGTGTCTCAGACGGAATCTGAGGGAGCCAAGCAAGAAAGGTAAAACTAAAATTTTTATATGCATACAGAAAAATACTTATACTCGAGTTATTGTGTTTGCCTTTGCTAATTTCTGACCAACAAGTGATTCCCTCCATTTAACTCTTTGCTTAAATAAGGAAAATATCAGAAAGGAGGCAGTTTGCTCGCCCATTTACTTTGTTTGGTTGTTTTTTTAAAAAAAAGCCTCTTTATTTCTATAAACTGGATCTGATCTTTAATCCAACTGGCTCTGCCTGTCTGAACAGAAGAAAGATCATCAATTTGTACCATGGTGGTACTGTGATAGTTTCTAATTCCTTCATTTGTCTTTTTTAACATTTACTTTTGTGTAGATCATCTGTTGGTAGAGTTAGATGGAGAAGTAAGATGTTAGAAGAAATTAGTCAGCATCTTCTGTGTGTGACACATCATTTTCTCTGACACAAAGTTTTCAGCAAAGCACCATTTCCAACTGAGAAGAAAAGAACAGATTGGTACTGTTCAGCTGAGCTCACTTTTTTTTTGAGCTGAACTTTTTTCAGGAAGGAATGGTTTAGTGTGGCTAAAGCTCTGACTGCCAATTCAGTCATCAGTCCTAGCAGATTTATTAAATACCATTGTCTTACTAGTTGTTGCATGAGGAAAGACATGCCAAAAAAGTTACACTGCCAGAAGTTCCCTGAAAATAAATTAAGCATAATTGTATGCCAGGTAAATTCAGATTCACTTCAGAAAATGGCCAAACCCACTGCAAAAGTAGATCAGTTTTTATAAGTTACTTTTATAAGGTATTGATAGCTGTCTTTGGTGACAGACTGCATGCTTATGTGCGAGATGTCACAAGTAATTTCTGACACAAATGTTAAAACAGCACCTGCAATTGCTGCTGAAAATCCACCAGAGGGAGACGGGTGCTTCGTTGGAGGACTTTGGTTTTACGGCTTGTTTGGGGTTTTTTAAATACATCTACTCCGTTTTTTCTTTGGAGCAAGCAAATTGCAATAACTTGTCTCTCCTTTTTGCGGAATTTTAGGAAGTTGTGGTATTGTTAGGTTTTTGTGAAAGAGGGTCACCTTGGAAACAAAGTGGCCAAGTAATGAAGCAATAAACAGATGACAAATGATTTTCAAAGAAATTATTTACAAATATCAACTCTAAGGCTTAATGAGATATACAGCTCATGAGATAATGGAAATGTCTGCATATACAAATACAGAAGGCATAAAAGGAGATTGTGTGTGACTTAAGACTTTTTCCTCCTGGTATGTCTGATTTTGATTTATTTCTGACCAACAGAGTTTTATCTGGTTTTATGGATTGATGTTGCTAGTCCTTTGCTCAAAATATCCTCCAACCATGTCTTCTGTATTCAGTCTCATTGAACTGATGTGCATTTACTAAACAAACCAAAAACCTCCACAACTTCTAAGAAGAAATTATTTCTTCCATCTGCATGTCATATATTATTCCTCTTTTGTCCTATTGCTCCAAATCAGCTTGAAGTAGAAAGTGGTAGCAGTTCGGGTGGGATGTAATAAACCTGTTTGTACCTATATCGAAAAACGATCAGAATTTTCCTCATTGTTTCTGCTGCAGTCGCATTCTAAGGTTCTTTTGGTTGTGGTGTTGTATTGATTTAATAAATAAGCAGTTTGGATCAGCTGTCAAAAACATTGTGGATATAATACAGGTTCTGAAATAATATAATTGTTTTAAAATGTGTGTTATTTCTTTTTTCCCCCTCATAGAGAGCAGTTGGAAATCATGATAGATCAACTTAAAGTTAAGCTGCAAGATGCTCAGCATAATTCACAGATGAATGCATCTGAACTCCAGGCATTGCAGTCTGAACACGACACCCTGCTGGAAAGACACAATAAGATGCTGCAAGAGACCGTTACAAAAGAGGCAGAACTCCGTGAAAAGTATGGTCTGCTGATGAATAGATACAGATAATTTATTTTGTGTGAACTGTAAGGGCTGGGCATGCAGAGGCTTATAACTGTACTTCCCACAGAAAGGGCATAACTGCTGAGGAAGTTAAAGGAATTTTCAAAAGTATTGTTTGCTATTTTTCATCAGCCTTCATAAGTTTCAGCAATGAAAATGAAGTAGTAGCTGATCAGGGCATTAGAGATTTCTGCAAGCTCTCTACCTGTTAACTACCAAATTTGAAAATTAACATTTCTTAAGCACGTTGACTATTTTTAAGTTAAATGCTCAGCACTACATTTGTCTTGGACTGCTCAACTAAATTTTATGCATGTTTCCTATTAGAAAATCAGTTAGTTAAATGCAGAGCAAACAATTTCACTGACAAAACATCCAGTCCTGTGTCCTTTCTTACAGAAAGTACTGTTTTTTAATTTTTTTGCTTGCCACAATGTTATTTTGCTATTTCTTTCAAAATGAATGTTTAATCTGTGTCACTTCTTGAAGAATCACATGAGTACCTAATACCTGAACTCTTCAGAAAGGGTCTTGCCTTTTTTTCCTTATTTAGGGTACAAAGGAGTTCACATGAAATATTCAGTAGAAATTACCACTTCGTGTTAGGAACCAAGTTAACTTCTTGTCTCTATGTTTGTATTGTTTCACCTGTTCCTGATAGCCACATTATGATTCATTGTAATCAACTAAATTATGTCCTTTTGCATTTTTCTGGAAATAAGCTACATCACAGTGGCTTCCCTTTGTACCCAGAGAGACTCGCTCTTTGCTACTCTGGCTACATTTAAGTTTGTCTGCTTATAAGGGCAAGTCCTATGCTTAATCTTTCCATACATGCACTTGTTTAATTGCTTGTGACAATTTAGTCTTGCTTCTGGAATACCTCCAAACCAAGTACAACTGATGTGTTACTGACGTTTTTCTTGCTAACAACTACTCTCTTCTACCCTGTTTTGCACTGAAAGTCGAAGCTTAAAGAAATTAAACTTAGCTTCTTAGAAACTTACGTTTTCAGAAGTCCTGCATAAGTGTTTGGTACATAAAAATTAAAGGAAGTTGAGTAAAGGTAAGTGACATGCCCTATATGACGCTGTAAACAGCCATGTTGCAATTTTAGAATTTAAGAATGTTTAGACCACAGTGTCTCTAATACTCTTTTTTTCCAAAATATGTCAGAATTTTGTGTTCTGAAATAGAAATCAAGAGTTTATATAGCACAGTGTATTCATATAATAGGTGATAAGTGTAACTTTCTCAGTCTGAGATTTTCTCTTTAAAAAGAGGAATTTAAATGGAAACAAGTTGCATGGTCATTCCAAGGTAATTCTACACAGGAATTAAAAGCTATTTTAAACTGTAAACATTTTGAAATGTAAAAATGACAAGTGTTTTGCTGCAAAGTTCGTTTCTTTTGTTTTGTTTGTACGCTGTTTTCAGGCTCTGCACCATACAGTCTGAGAACATGGTCATGAAAACAGAGCATGCCCAGACTTTGAGTCAGCTGACAGCCCAGAACGAAGCTCTCCGGAACAATTTCAGAGATCAAGTCAGGAACCTGCAAGAAGAGCACAGGAAGACAGTAGAGACACTTCAGCAGCAACTGTCTAGAGTTGAAGCTCAGCTCTTCCAACTCAAGAGTGAACCAAGCACTAGAGGTAACTTTCAGTCATACTGGCAGGTTTTCTTGGGTTAGATACAAATACAAGTTTCGTAGGCACTGAAGTAAAAATTGCCAATCGAGTTTGTATTTAGAAACAGGCTTTGATTGGAATGGTCATTTGGAGGTAAAAGGCTGTATTTTCTATTATAAAAGTTGTGTGTGTATCTGGCTTTCTCCCTTTTCTTCACCTTTCCTCCCCTTCCTTTTTGAAGACTTATTTTATGTACTGTTCTTCAGTCTGAGACAGTCATACCTGTTTAACAGCCCTACTGATTTCATTCTGTTGGCAAACATCGGTAATTGTCTTTCAGGTCCAGCTGTTTCAAATCCAGCAATGAAGAACTTAAGAGAACGGCGAAACGCTGACCTTCCTGTTCTCGATGTGCACACTGTAGCTAGGGAAGAGGGAGAAGGTATGGAAACAACGGACACAGAGTCTGTCTCTTCAGCCAGCACCTATGTACCATCCTTGGAACAACTTCTGAACTCCTCAGAAACAAAACTTGGTGGGTAGAACATGTGGCTTTTTGAAGCACTTGCCTATATAAGTTGGAGAAATTTATGTCCTCAAAACATCCGAGAACATTGTGTTTTCATGCTTTTAGGTGCAAGACACAGGTCTATTTAGTGCCACTGAGTTTACACTACCCTGAATTTCTGTAGGAGTTTTGTCCTTGAGTAAGGACTGACAATAAAACATTGCTACAGGTTTTAGTGAGTTAAAGATGTTGTATTTGTGACTTTCTAAAAGGAAAAGACTGGATGAGCAAGTCAGTGAATAGTTACAGAACTTTTTGTATTCTGGACTAGTCTCTACTAGAGACAATTAAGTACTGATTTAACTCTCATTAATGAAAGGATAAAATGTCTGTTCATCTTAATGTGGCTTATGGGAAGAGGAATTTATTCATAGGTTTTTTCTAGGAAAATGAAAGCCAGTATGAAGACCAGCGTTCTGAGAATCCCCAGAAAAGTAGAAAAATATATGGTAGCATCTAATATTTTAAAAGTCTACTGAACACTTTGTGGGGAATTGTTGAAAATCTGTCTACGGGTAGGAAGCAAGGGGTAAATTAAAACCATTTATCTTTACGTACTTAGAACTGATTTGCCAGTCTCCTTGTATTATACTCACATACACACAGATAGATCACAAAGCAAGCACGCAGCAGCGTGTTGCCTGTTAATTTCGCATTTGGATTTGTGTGGTTTGTTTCTAAGAAAACTACATTAATCAAGTCCTAATGTTAAGTTCGTATAAAGTAGATGCAAGTGCTTCTTCCTTCTCTCAGGTTTTTGTTCCAATTAATTGCAGAAGCATCTCAGTGGCAAACGGAACTCACCAAGGATGAACTGATTCAGAAACTAAACACAACAGCGAAGAGTGCTGATCACTTGAATGAATTACTTCGTGAATCAGAAGCAACCAATGCAATCCTAATGGAACAAATAAAGGTTAGCAGGCATGCAGGAAATGTGGGGACAGCTCTAATTTCTATAGTCTGTTTCCTAGACCTAATGTTTAATACTAGAAATGTTTCAGAAAATCTATGAAAATTTGGTGATGCAAAAATTAATTTTGGAAGGGCTTTTAAACCACAGGAGTAATTAACACTTCCAGAGTTTACTTCAGGGGGATTTTTTGGTGGTGGTTTCCCTGTCCCCAGTTTCTAGTCAGGGTTGGGGGGAGAGGAGTAAAAGCAGCTACAAAAAAAACCCTCAAGAGTTTGAAAGTTCATTGTTTTGTGAAGTGTCCTTACTGTTTTCACTTAGATAAAAGCAGTAAATTGCAAGGGAAGCATTGTCTGGTTTCTCTTCCTGTAGGTCCTTCTAACTGTCTTAAGTTAAAAGAACATGCATTTTCAGAGATAGATGTGCTAAAAGAGTTTGGTTTGATTGTACCTCCCTGAACTTTCTCAAAATATTTTTGACATTAACATATTCTCTAAATGTGCTAAGCTTTCTTTTATAAAATGTTTCTTAATGAACTAGAATATTGTTAAATCTTTAATCCACATTGCTTATTTAACTTTTCAACTCTTTATCACAGAAATTGAATAGTTAGTACTTGTGGCGGTTTAACCACAGGTAGGACCATGCGGTCCTGCACTCACTCCCCCCACCCGGTGAGATGGGAAGAGAATCACAGCAAAGGGGCACAGGATTAGGATGAAGGACAGGGACAGCTCACTCACCAGTTATGGTCACGGGCAAAATAGACTCAACTTGGGGAAGAAAAATTAATTTAATTCATCACCATTCATCCGAATAGCACAGTGAGACAGAACAACCACATCTTACACCACCTTCCCCCACTCCTCCCTTCTTCCTAGGCTCACATCACTTTGCTCCCAATTTCTCTCCCTTCTGCCCACCCTCAGCAGCACAGGGGTCAGGGAATGGGG
>NW_010294838.1:26683-40714 GCF_000700745.2 Antrostomus carolinensis
AGACCTCTTCGGGCTCAGCTCCCATCTCCGGCATGGGGACATCCATGGGCTGCAGACGGGCCTCTGGTCCAGCGCCCTTCTCACCCCCAGCTCTGGGGGTCCCCCAGCTCTGGGAATCGAGCGACTCTCGGGGTCTCAATTTCAGTCACACTTGCTCTCAGGCTCAGCTTTCTGCTCCAGCTTGGAGTCCTTCATAGCCTACACGTGGGTATCTGCTCCACTGTTAAATTTCATGGCCGCTGTTGAAATTCCATAGGTTGAAATTCCATGGACCTCCTTTGCCTTCTCCTACTCCATGGGGTTGAACTGGGTGTCTGAGGTTCTCTTTCCTCCCCCTCCTCCTCCTTCCTCCTGGCAACCAAGCTCTCTCCTATTGCTCATTGGCTCAGCCTGGCCTGGGGGTCTCCGCCTTTGAGTAAGGGGAGCTTTTTGCTATCACAAGGTGGCCCTTCCCCCACTACACACATGCACACACAGAAACCCAACTCAGTACTGTATATCATTAACTACTGCACTGATTTTATCAAAAAAAGATAATTTGGATCAAGAAAAAGTTATTTCTGGATGACATTCTCTCATGTTCAAGTTTCACTGGATTTTTGTCCAGAGTATGTTGCTATGCAGACATTCTTTTTGAAGCAAGCTGCATAATTCACGTCCTAGCTCTTCGAAAGACCTTTGTTCAATTGTTGATTATATGAAGCAAACCATCTTTCATATTTCTTTCCCCTCATCTGCAGCTTCTTAAGAATGAAATAAGAAGACTGGAAAGAAATCAAGAGAGAGAAAAGTCTGTGGCTAATCTAGAATACTTGAAGAATGTTGTATTGCAGTTCATATTTCTAAAGTCGGGAAGCGAGAAAGAAAGGCTGCTCCCCGTAATAGACACCATGTTGCAGCTCAGCCCTGAAGAGAAGGGGAAGCTAGTTGCAATTGCCCAGGGTAGGTGGTGTTCAAAACATCGTCGCAAAAAAAGGAACAGTGGAAATAAAGGCAACTCAAGTTCTCTACTTTCTTCTATTAGAACTTTGAGGAAAAACAAAGCTTAGCAGCATAATGCCAGTGAGCTAGCAATAAAACCACTTTGCTCTGTTGTGAAGTTACTATTCAGTTTTCAGAAAACAGAGCAAGTACCCAAAAATATTAATAAATTTAAGGCAAAATATAGTTTCTTCTGAAACATGCACGTTTTAGGAAGCCAATAGTAAGCCATAAAGATTTAATGGGTTCGTGTTTTGAGTAAAGTTGTCTGTCAAAGTAACTTAAAAATAACTTAAAATAGTGGTTACTATAAATGGATTACTTTCTTGGCAGATGTTCTGAGAAGATAGTTGTCCTCTTAAGGCAGTACTACAGACCTAATATTAGTTTCACTAATATTATTATAAACTGAACTTTAAATTTTTTTTCAAGAAAATACACTTTTCATTTAAGAAATAAAGGAACTATGGAAGGAAAGAAAAAGAGTTAAGCTTTTGCAAGAAATTAACCCAAGAGCTGACTGTATAATAATGCTCTGGCTCCGCTCCAACTGCTTTGAGCGTTTGTCCCATTAAAAACACTTTTTAAGGTATTGTTTGTCACTTCTCAATAACAACCTGTAACTTCTCATACTTCATTAGCAACTGAACTATATTATAAAATTAATATAAAGAGTAAGTAAGTATCCTGTGTATCTATAAACACTTAAAACTTGTGAACAAAATCACATGAATAAGGAAAGTGGCAAAGTACTGCATTCCATGATAGGTTCTGCATTTGGAAAGATGAGATGTAAATTAAGTCCATAGCATTTTGATGTTTTTTCTGCACTCTAATGAGCACTGACTGGATTTTTCTGGAGAAAGGTGATAAATGGCTTCTTTAAAACGTCCTTAAGTATCCAAAGTAAAGTGGACTTTGTGATAAAATCTATGAACACATCTGTGGCAGCCTGAGAGTGAGTATTGAATGTTACCTCTTCAACAAGTTTATGAGGACAGCAATTGAAAAAGGACAGAGGCGGGAGGGGAAACAGGGTCATGTTACCCAAATGATGCACTGTCTAACATAACATTAGTTTAAAGTATTAATTGTAATTAAGTATTAATTAAACATTAGTTTAAAGTATGTTTTTTTCCTTCCTCCTTCAGGTGAGGAAGACAGTACCTCACGGCCCTCTGGGTGGGCTTCGTACCTCCACAGCTGGTCGGGACTTCGATGAGACAGTTGAAACGCTGAATCTTTAAACACATTCCACAGTTGCAAAAAGAGAAATCTGCATGTAGAAGAACCATCTGTTGGTGTCATAACATTCAACTACAGGATTTCATTTCTGTGTGTTATTTTCAGCTTTTTAGGCTCTTCAAAGAAAGAAGCCCTCAGTAGCTCTGAAAGACTGTCCTATGTTATGCTCTGACAGCAGTGAACTTACTCCTCTTGTAAATGTTAAAGCTGGTGATCAGAAGTATAATGAGAAGAGACAAATTAATTGCAAATTCCTTGGAAACATAATTTAACAAACCTGGGCCAGATCTTTTGATTTTGATTGAAAAGCTTGATCTAATATAGTAACTGGAATAACTAGAATTTAGACCTAAAGCATTTTGAAGTGTTTACAGTTGCTTTCACTATTTTTGTCAGCTCACTAATTTATATGGTTAGTGTTGTTCTCTGCACATTGAAGAAATTAAAATTTAGTTATTTCCTCTCTGGTGATGCTTACAAAATGTAAGATCATTAAGAAACAGAAATGGCATTTTCTGCTTTGACTTAACTAAGTTTGGGTTTTTTGTTATGGGTGGGTTTTTTGTTTGTTTTGTTTTTGGGGGAGGGGGGTGCTTTTTCCCAAAAATCTGAATTGAAAATGTGAAGACAACAGTCCACAAAATGTAGAGGGTGCCTAAAACTTTATGAAATATAATGCTTGGGACATCTTGGGCATGGTATTGTAGTAGAGATTAATGGCATCTGTGGAAGTCTTGGGATAGTACTCAAGAATCAGAGGTCCTAACTGAGCTGAAGTTTTGAGAGAAAGGGCTTAAGCTATGGCTTTTCACCCTGAGGTTGGAAGTTTGTGCTCAAGAGCAGGAAGAAATGTTGCATTACTGTCGTGATGTCTGTACTTGGATGAAAAGGCTGCTGATAACTGACTTAGTCGTGCTGAAGACACTAAAAGAAGAACCTGAGTCTGTAGGTCAGACTCCTGAGAGTAACGTCTGAGGGAAAAGGAGAGAACTTTTGTCAATAGATGCGTCTTTTAAATGTTCTAATGGTTGAAGCTGATACGTCCTTCTCTCGCTTCTCTGTGTTTGCACGTCATTTGCACAAATGTTATGCACAGATGAGATAATCTCTGTTCCAGGCTATGCAACAGAATGTTTGGGGTTTTTTCCCAAGAAAAATACATCTCTGCCATAGAATTACTTTTTCTGTTATCAACACCACACTTTTTTTTTTTTTTTTAGCTTCAGTTGTCTTTTCCCCCTTTTTAGTCCATGCTGCCTTTGACCATCTTAATTTATTTGTAAGTTATTAAAATGTATACACGTTTTTAAACCCTGCTTATCTTCCAACAAGAGTCTTTCCATCTTTTTCACTCATATTTTTATGCTCTCTGTGCTGTTTTACAGTGAATCATTCCCTCATATATATATATATATGTATGTATGTATGTGTATATATATATATCTCTCAATATGAAATAGTATTCTTTCTTCCCTATCTATGAGGAAAGGCCCTGAGGAAATGATGCTCATTCCTTTAATATTACCTTATTCAGAACTGAGATTAATCTGGACATAAGAACAGCAGAAAGGCAGCACATGTTGAGAATAAACTGTGCAGTAACTGTGCTTTTGGGTTTTTTTTTTTTTTGCTTCTTGTATATATTTTAGTACACACTCAACAAAGCCAACAGGCTTTATTTAGATATTTTAATTCCTCTCCGCAGTCTTAAGCACTTTTTTTTTTTCCCCTCCAATATGTGTTCTAATTGGAATCTTTACGGTTTGTGCTACCAGTAAAAACATTCTCTGTGGACTTGCAGATAACAGAACTGATAAATGATAGTGTGGGGATGAGTTTTTTAGGCATCTGTAGTTTGGAAATGTAGATAGCAGACACGAGGCTATGTTTAGGCTTTCTGGCATTTGCATTTGAAATGATTACCATATCTTCAGCATTCATGATTTGCTCCAGATCTCACATGTTGAATTCTAACTCCTTATTCACAGCTGGATTTGGTTAATGTCACTCAAAAGAATGCCAAAACAGAGTGACGGGAGAGATTTGAAATAGGCATAAAAATAAGTGCAAGTCATTCTGCTGCTGTGATTTTAACAATGGAAGCACAGGAGTGGAAGGGTACGACTTGGTCTTACTTAGTTCACAGTCAGTTTGCAGCTGACCTGATTTAGTCTTTTCTGGGTAATGTCTGCTCAGCTAAACAGCTGTGACAAGTTCCTTTTAAAATGCACGTATTTCAGAACTGTAGATTATTTAACATTATAAGCTGTGAATAAATGTATGCAAGTAACATATATTCCTGGCCGTGTTAAATACCAGTTGCTTATTGCCTTCTTTCAGGTCTGAGTTGCATGCTCACCTTTTTTAGTAAAACTCAAGTATTATACGTGTGAATGTAGTGGACACCTCTTGCATCTCTCTATATATTATTTTTTACAACAGAAGAGTAAGATCTTATCTAATATAAAGATGTTTTAATAACTGCTACTTAACTCTGTTCTGTTGCCAAGATTTACAGAACTTGTCTTTGTGGCAGTAAACTAACTGTAAGCAAATATATCAAAGTTTAATATACACTTGCAGTAAATGGTATAGAAGAATGTGGACTTGGAAGCAGGATTATTTTGCATAGAAAACTTTTTATCTGTCCTATATTTGCATTTGTAATGTACAGCATTGTAGTTGTGACTTGCTTTCAGAAAGCAATTTAAAATTGTAACTGGTACTGCTGCTGCTTGACATACTGTGGTGCTCTTTTATGGAAGAGCACTGTGCTGACTTTGCTTTCTGGTCCTTTTCTTTGTTTGTTTGTTTTCTTTACAGTGCCATATTTTTAGGATGTTGTAAACAGAAAATGTAACCCCTGCCCAAAGACTTTACAAACTTAGGACCAAATTTTACTCTTCTATCAGCCTCTCTTCAGCCCAAGCCTAAGGAGGGCACAATTAAAAAAGAAAAAAAAAGACTCTACTGTCACTATGCAGAGTATATATTAATTAAAAAACAAAAACGGGAGTGATTCTGAGTTCACAGGCCTGTGTGTGCACTGTAGATGTGTTTTTAATTTTTAACTACTTGTACTGGTGGTACTGGAAACAAGTCATATGCCATCCATGTTCCCTTCACCCAGAAGGGAGATGCATCTGTGCAAGCAACGTGTGCTCCAGCTGAAAGACAGGAAGAACAGAGCTTGTCAGGCTGTAGTGAAGATGTGGCCAGGTGCATTTGGGGTTCAGGGCGGCCAAAGGGAACCTGGGTTAGAAGTGATACATGGGAGAGTAGAGTTGCTTTTTTTCTTTTGTGACCCTCCTTCCCCAAAGTGTAATTGAGAGAATACAGGGTTAGATTATTTTCTAAAGTTAAATTTTCCTTTGACTATTGTCCTCCATCCTTTTGCTTTGGTAACAGATTATATATCCTGGAATTGTGGAGGAAAAACTCTCTTTAGTTTGTAGGAAGTGGCTTTGAAGGCAGCTTAACCACCTGTGCTTCATTTGGCTTATGCCTTAGCTTCACCCAGAGCACCAATACTTCCTTGACTACCTGATAGTCCTACTGTTGCTGGTACTGTGAAAATACCTCCCTTAGGAGCCTTGCAAATAGCAGTTACCACCCACAAGCTGAGAAACCAAATGTATGAAGAGATTAAAATATATTTATTGTAGTAGTTTCAGAAGTGCTAGTCTGAATAGAGAAGTGTTTTGGTTGGGAAGATGTCTTTGGTGGCCTTTTCATGTGGCCATCACTTCAATAAAATTCACCTTTACCCAACAGCGTGCCTTTCTTTTTCCCTGAATGGCTGTTCTTACCTGAGAAAATGCTACTCAGGTGCAAGGTGGGAAACAAGGGGATGTCTGCTGTAATTTTAAAGAGGTTTTATGGATCTGGTATAGTAGCCAGAGTTCTTTCCTTTGGAACACAGTAACAGTGATGGATACTTCTGGATGAATTGAAGAAGGAAATAATTTGGTTTGGTGTGGGTTTTTTAGAAAAAAAAAAATATTCAAAAAAAGGCTTATTTAAATTACTTCAAATGTGTTACTAGATTGTCACCAGCGATCTGACAGTACCTGACAGGCAGGGCAGGAGGAGAGATGCAGAGGGTATGGATGTGTATTTAGTATTTTCAGTGCTAGCCACCTTATAAACCAGCATCCTTCCACATAGCACTCAGCTCTGAGGTGGACATAACGATCTCTTTCTTAATCCTTAATTCCCTGTGATAATTTTTCTGTATCTGCATGGCTGTCCTGATGCAAAGATTACACACTAGGTGGTTGGTTGGTTTGATTTAAGTGAGAGCTTGGTGTAGTTATCTTGTTGCCATCTGTCTTTTTGTTAGGCTATGCTTATTATACAAATACATGCTCAGGGAGGGGATCATAAGGTGCAAAAAGAAGTTGACATAACAAATGGATAGAAAACAATGGTGTTGGGTTGGAGGGGGCATTTTTGGTAGTGGGTGAAGGGGCTGCAGTGATGGCCACTGTGAGAAGCTTTGCAAAGCTCCCCTGGCTCCAAGGCGTACCCACCCCCTGCCCAGGCTGAGCCAATGAGCAATAGAGAAAGGCCTCTGCAAATCTGTATTTGTGAGGGGAAGAACTGTCCTGAAAAGAAGAAGGTGGAGAGAACCTGGAAGAGAGGCCATTGACCTGAGCAAAAGATGACCATTGGCCTAAACAGAGAGCTTCATTGCCAGGAGGAAGGAGGAGGGGGAGGTAGGACAGAGAACCTGACACCCAGTTCAACTGCATGGAGTAGGAGAAGGCAAAGGAGGTCCCTGCAGCCCATGGAGGTTCAACAGTGGAGCAGATACCCATGTGCAGGCCATGGAGGACTCCACGCTGGAGCAGAAAAGCCGAGCCCAAGGGCAAGTGTTGTCACTGAAATCAGGAATGAAATTCTTAACACTCACTGCGCTACTCAGATGAATGGCAACGAATTCAATCGATTTTTCTTCCCCAAGTTGAGTCTGTTTTGCCTGTGACCATAGCTGGTGAGTGAACCACCCCTGTCCTTCATCCTAATCCTGTGCCCCTTTGTTGTGATTCCCTTCCCATCTCAGCAGGTGGGGGAGTGAGTGCAGGACCACATGGTCCTATCTGTGGGTGAAACCCCCCACACCAGCCAAAAAAGAAAGCCTGATATTTAAAAGTCAACTTCTAACAGCTTTCACATAAGTGTATATATGCTTAAGGGAAGCAAAATAATAACCTGACTACTTTTCAAACTGAATTTGATCTAAAACTTACCACGTTGTCTTGCAAGGAAGATAAGGTGTATCTTAGGTTCAAGAGCTTCTTTCCTGTCCTGTGTTCCTCAGGCTCATCCTGAGGATCAAGGCTGGACTGAATAATGAAGACTGAGGATAGTAAAACAAAGTGGAAAAATGTGCATCAGTTACTGCTCCAACAATTCAATGCACTTTGGTATTAGCAAATCATTTATCTTTTTGCTGTCAGTTGAATGCCTGTAGGCTTCCTAAGAATCCAAGGTAAAGACAATCAGTGTGCAATCCAATGCTATTTTGGGCACGGGCACAGTCCCAGTTCTCTTACAATGGCCTTTGCAAGTGTTATAAATTGACAGACTTTGGCTAGCAGCTCTATATGAGTATAGGATTTAAGAGGTTTTTTATTGTTTTATCTGGAAGCTTAATTGCTTGAAAATCGAAGCTTGTTCTGAGAACACTCAGAGCGTTTCCGGAGTGGAGGTACATGTTAGTTCTTGGATCTCTTGCCCTTCACAGCATACAGAACATCTCAAAAGTAAAAACCACGGAAAACATTATAGAACTCCGGAAGAAAAGCTTTTACCTAAGTACTGTTTTAGTGTTTGTATTCCCCTTTGTGGAATTAGTTGCTGATGCTTAGCATTACTTTTGCCAACAGAGAAGGCTAATTGTATCATTTTGGCTTTTAGCATCCAAATATTTATACAGACTTGTTAATGTTCCTCTCACAAGTAGTCACACCATTTACTTAAACCTGCAGCTGTGGCTCTCTAGGTGAAGCTGACAACCTTTGCAGGAGGACAGATGGGTGGTCACTCTGCTCCACAGGTGGAGGGCTAGAGCCTGTGAAGACTGGAGAGAGAGAAAAATTTCAACAGCTCCTGTCCTTGATGTGGTGGCTCTCTGTCCCTGCCCTAACTAGCCTTTCTTTTGGAAGCTGGTTAAACCAGTAGCTTGCAAAGCAGTGGGGGACAGTATCATACTTCTTGCAGGAGGAAGGTTTTCAGAAAACACAGAAAAATTAACAGTCGGTTTTGTAACATTTTGTGAAGGATGGAAATTGCAGTGACAAAAAGCTTAAAATAGAAAAATTACAGGCTTAAATTACTTTGGATTGGAACTTGTTTCCCTCCCCATCTAGTTATCCCAGGGTATTTGACTGAATTCTGTGCTGCCTGACTCTGAGCTACACTTCTTCTCTTTGGAGAGAATACTAGCATTAGCAAAAGGTTCCAAATAACTATGCAAAACAGAATAATAGAATTGTTTTGGTTGGAAAAGACCTTTAAGATCATTGAATCCAATCATAAACCTAACACTGCCAAGTCCACCCCTAAACCATGTCCCTAAGCACCACCTCTACATGTCTTTTAAATGCCTCCAGGGATGGGGATTCCACCACTTCCCTGGGCCTGTTCCAGAGCTTGATGACCCTTTCAGTGAAGAAGTTTTTCCTAATATCCAATCTAAACCTTCCCTGGTGCAACTTGAGGCCATTTCCTCGTGTCCTATCACTTGTTACTTGGGAGAAGAGACCGATACCCACCTCACTACAACCACCTTTCAGGCAGAGAGCGGTAAGATCTCCGTCAGCCTCCTTTTCTCCAGACTAAACAACCCCAGTTCCCTCAGCTGCTCCTCATACGACTTGTTCTCCAGCCCCTTCACCAGCTCCATTGCCGTTCTCTGGACACGCTCCAGCACCTTAGTGTCTTTCTTGTAGTGAGGGGCCCAGAACTGAACACAGTATTCGAGGTGCAGCAAAATAATAAACAGGTAATTCTAAGTGGTTGCATCAAATTGTTGTTATTGAATAATGACTTTTTTTTTTTTTCAACCAATGGTGTTATCACTGCTCTTGCAATAGCTAGGGATGCTTGTGCTAAAACATGGGCCACATGTGATAGAATAGGATGGGTTTGTCAGCAGGATTTACCGTCAGGTTTGTTCCCTGCAGATAAGTCTGAACTGAAACACTGAAAGTAAAATACTGCTATTCTAATTACTAAAAGGAAAATTAACTCTACCCTAGCAAAACCAGGACACCTGCCTTCTCTAGTTGAACTGTGATCACTTTGAAAAACAATTTCTGATGGGTGGGTTAGGAATTTGGGGTGGCTCAGGGAGTGGTTTATTTTTGAAGATAGGTGGAGCATGATGAGACTAGTCTGATAAACAGAAAGGATGACTGTGTATTAAATCAACTCTTTTTATAGCTTTATCTTTTGATGTACACTAAGCTTTCAGGTTGGAAGACATGCCTTGAACTTTTTTTAAAGTATCACTAATAATAAACATTGCTGTCGAAAAATCTCCATATTCCTCTTATACGCAAGTGGCAAACAAGCTTGAATAAAAATGTGAGAATAATACCATGATCACCAAAAGTCATTGTTACTTTTTAAAGTACCTGGTTTGTGGTGTTGCCATAAGCTTTTTCTTTAGCTGTTAGTGTGTCTGTCCAATTACTGGCTTAGTCATGAAACAGAAATTTATGCTGCAAAATACGGAATTTTAATGATCAGTTTTGCAGGGTTTTGAGATTGAGCTATAAAAGTCACATCCCAGTTCTTGCACTGTCTCCTGCCATCTCCCAGAAAAGGTGAAGCCCAATATACTAGGCATGTCTAAATTTCATGAAGCAGAAATTTGGCTTTGCTTTTATAAAGATGTCAGAATGATCACTGAAATAAATCTGTCGGTATTCTGAGTAAAGTATATACTTTTTTTTTTAATAATAGCAAAGATTTTTATGGAGATCAAATAGTGGTCAAAATTGATCTGTTTCTAAAAATAAGTTTTGAAAATTTATTGATGTTGAGCAAGAATGTGAAACCTAAATAATTTGTTACTTGTAAATTTATTAAAGGGTTTGCTAGGAATGCTTAGCTGGACACCCTGTGATGAAAAAACATTCATATTTAAATGGTTAAAGATGCCTTTGCTGTTGCTTTAACTTCAGAGCTTTGGAGGTATGACATGAAGAACACTGACACAGTTTACAGTTGAAATCCATTGATTTTAATAAGGTAAACAGCCACGGGGCTGTTATGTTAACAGGCACTGGGAGTCAGTAACAACATGAGGAACAATATACCATCTGCAGTTGCATGAAGTTGTGGGAGAAAGCAAAAGCTAGAGCAAATACCACAGGTAGAAGTTACTTGTGAGTCTCTTTATATCACTGTGGCAAAACTATAAAACACTTTTTCCGGAAATTAAAAAGAACCTGGTGTAAAGATGCTGACACTGGTGATCAGAGGCAGTCAAATCCTTTCACCAAGCAGCCTTTTTCTCATCTATCTCCTTTCTTTTCTCACTTCTTTCCCAGGCCTACAATAACAGTCTTGTTTGGTGTCAGCAAAGCTGATAACGTGTATAGCTCTGAACAGGTAAAGGTTCTGTGCTCTCGCTCCTACTACTGCCAGCTGTGGTACTATACGTGGCATTTAAACAGTGATGGAAGACTTCAAGTGCTCTGGAAATGGAACATCAAAAGTATATTGCCATTTAAACCTGCTTTTTACTCTAGTCTAGCATGGGGAGATGGGAGAAAAAAAAAATGAGACATTAATTTTGTGATTAATATGGTGGTCTGGAGACACAGAGTCCAAAGTCCCCACTTAGCCACATGCTTCCTTTGTGAATTTAATTTCAATTTCTCCGTCTCTGTTTCCTCACTTGTCTGCTGGGGATAATATGCACTTTTCTTGATGCCAAGTACATTAGCAGTACAATGTTTAACTTCATGATGGGTTTGTAAGCAGAAATCAGTAGGCAGATTACCCTGTTTTTTTTAAACTGCATAGGAAGAAAATGGTCATAGCCTTTCATTATACTGGACTGGAAGGAGTGACTTTTTTTTTTCTCTTGAGTTTGTGGTGTTTGTGAATCCTACTGAATTATTTACCTAAGTATTCTGGACTGAATTTTACAAGTTAATTAGAATGCCAGCATGCTCTAATACTATGTAATGGAGAATTAATAACAATTAAGAATTGTTATTTCTGTTGTACAGCAAGAAACAACAAAAAATTAAATCAAACCCCAAAGCCAAGGCACAAACTTGCTGTGAAGCACGCAGAGCCTAGGGAGGCGATCTGTGAAACTGAATTCCCGGCCTTTCTTGGTACGGCACTTCCGAAAGCTGTTAATACTTAGCGTTTGGCACATGTACATGTCTGGGGGAGGCTCTCCCGTTCTCTATGAATGCCTTTGCTAGTTTGAGATTATCTTGCTAGCTTCCCTCTAGGGATGTCATCTCTAAAAGCACTGGAAAACTGCACATGGTGCAATTGACTTGCCATTAAATCTATTAATGTGCTCTTTAAAGGAAGGACCCTAACGGCTGTGCTGGCTGGCAGGTCCTGCCTGTTAATTATTTCCAGAGTTTACTGTTTTGGAGTTTGCTGCCGTGGTAGTCGCACGTCCACCCAGCCACCTCCCCCTGTTTCAGGCTGTGTTGGTCAAAGGAGCTGCACTTTGGCTGGGCTCAGCAGCCAGGAGCAATTGCCTTGTACAGCTCCCCAGGCGGACAGGCAATGGGAGAGACCCTGAAATCCTTGCAGACAAACTGAGGTTAATTAAACACGTTCATGAATCTGCCTACAAGTAATGGCAGACTGCCCAAAGCTGATTAGAAAAAACAGAAGGGTACTATTACCTTCAGCTGGCACAGAATGAGTACTGACTGACTTAGATGATGTAAGGAAGCTCTGCCAACAGAATCATTAAAATGAGTGTGTATTTTTTTGGTGGTGGGTTTTTTGTTTGTTTGTTTGTTTTTTTGGGGGGGCATAGTGCTTGCTTTGCTTCATTTTTTAACAGAATCACAGACTGAATGATGTTAGCAGGCACCTCTGGAAGTCACTTTGTCCTACTCCCCTGCTCGAGCAGGCCCACCTTGTGACAGTTGCCCAGGACCATGTCCAGGTGGTTTTTTAATATCTCCAAGGCTGAAGACTCCAGAACCTCCCTGGCCAACCTATGCCAGTGCTCGATCACCTTCACAATAAAAAGTGTTCCCTGATGTTCAGAGGGAACCTCCTGTGTTTCAGTTTGTTTCCATTGCTTCTGGTCCTGTCACTGGGCACCAGTGAAAAGAGCCTGGCTCTTCTCTTCTCTTCTCTTCTCTTCTCTTCTCTTCTCTTCTCTTCTCTTCTCTTCTCTTCTCTTCTCTTCTCTTCTCTTCTCTTCTCTTCTCTTCTCTTCTCTTCTCTTCTCTTCTCTTCTCTTCTCTTCTCTTCTCTTCTCTTCTCTTCTCTTCTCTTCTCTTCTCTGTCCCAGCTCTCTCAGCCTCTCCTCATAGCAGAGATGCTCCAGTCCCTTGGTTGTCTTGGTGGCTGTTCACTGGACTCTCCCAATGGAGACTCCATTGGAGTCTCGTATCAGGGAGCACAGACCTGGACCCAGCACTCCAGGTGTGGCCTTACCAGTGCTAAGCAGAGGGGAAGAATCACCTTCCCCTTTTCTGGCATACCCTCTCTTCCCTTTTCCAGCCATATACTTTATTTCCCTCTTTGTACAGAAACATATTCCCTGTGATGCTAAAATTTTGCTATGTTTGGATTCCTAAACTTGCTAAACAAAACCAAACTGTGCCTAGGAGCAAACAAACAAACAAAAAAAGACAACAGTCTGATGTCTCTGTGTTTTTACAGTTGTAGTTCTGCCCAGAACCATGCTTGGGGCATATTGATCAAATATCTTTTGTGAATACATTCCTGACAGTTTACATTCTTTTCCTGGATACTGAAGCAGATGAACTCCACGTACATGTATTTTGAATTACTTCCTGATGTGTACTTACTTGTACCTGCCCAGGCTGATTGTCACTGGTTTAACGTATTCCCTGAACCTATTGTCCTCTTGGAGCCATAGAGAAATCTCCTTAGTCCTGGCAGTCAAATATTTGCATTTTCCATTCCACCACGCCACTTCCTTGTTCTGATATTAAGGAAGGCAACGGGTGGTGATCGAGATGGCTTCATCATCCTGCATTTTCGATAATGCTCTTTTCACTCATCCCTAAGTCTCTGAAACTTGCAGGGTTTGGAAGGAGATTTCTTCTCCCCCGGTAACACAGGGCCTCTGCCTTCAGGTCTGGCAGCTCTGCTGCTGAAGGTTACTTATTTTTATTTACTTTCTAAAACAAGGCAGCTGAACCTGAGCGAGGTGCTGGCCTTTTCTCACACGATTCATTATTATTAGGACTGCTAATTTTTAAAATATGTTGATTAAAAATGGGATCTGGCTCCAGAACATGCTCACCCAGGCACCTGAGGAGGGTGAGGCGGCAGCTTCTTGCTGGAAATAACAGTAAAATAGTAAATATACGTGTGAATAGTAAAAATACGTATAAAAATAGTAAAAATTGTTTCGACAGCAATTTTCTGTTCTGGAAAAAAACAGGCACATGACGCTCTCCAGCGCCTACTTCACGTAGCTGTGCCGGGCTCCCCGGCCGTGAGCGCTGCCCCAGCCCGGGGCATCTCCCGAGGGGCCGACACAAGGGGCAGAAACCGGCTTCCCGATGGCCTCGGGATGCTCCACCTCCCCCCGGCCCTGGGGTC
>NW_010294839.1:0-4444 GCF_000700745.2 Antrostomus carolinensis
CATAGTCGGTAAATCCCACTGACCATTTTGTTTGGTCAGTGGGATTTTGTTCATAGGCTGACAAAAAAGCTGTCAAGATTTTGGGGTGGGAGCTCAGGAATCAACTCCTTGCTTAGACACAACAGGCCATGTTGAAAGCTCCCGGTAAGCAGCTATAAGGACTCATTGCTACCCCAAACCTTGTGGGGACAAAGCTACATGCCTACCAAGGCTGTGGGAAGATGGTCTGAGAACCCTAGGGTATGGAAACAAGATGCTAAGGTGTCAGGAGATGAAGACAATGGGGTTATGGTGTGTAATCAGGTCCAGATCCTATCCGAACCGTGCAGTTACATCATGGGTAAAAACCACTGGCTCTGCTCCCATGGTCCAGCTGTGTGCTCGTGGCTCATGGAACAGCATCTTGAGGTGGGGAGTGCTGCCTTGCCTGAGCTGCTGAAGGAAATCCACGTGGGCCTATTATGTAAGCTCTTTCAAAAGCTACTTTTTGTTGGTATGTTCGGAAAAGTAAGAGCATGTTAACGTAATTTCCCATTTATTTATCTGAAATCCACTGACATCAATTGAAAGACATCCATTCAGCCGGTTCTTTTATAATGGCTTTTACTGTGTGCTCTTTTTCTTTTCTCCATTTTATTTAGTTTTAGAATGGTTAAAAAGAACAATATTAGTGGAAAATGGAAGTCCTTGGCTGAAAAGAATTAATTAATATTGTTATAGCTATTGCAGAGTTCAACTATTCTGTTGATCTTGTAAGTGAAAGCAACAAACTGCCAGAGCAACCGAGGAAGGTTCCCCTGACCATGCAGCTGGCTTTATCAGCAAACTCAAGTGGGCAGAGAGGCATTTTCCATGTTTAGGTTTAATTTTTCAGTGTAAGCACAAGTAGTCGTATCAAATTGACTCTGTGGACTAAATTGTCCTCTCCTATGAAGACAGGCTGAGAGAGTTGGGGCTGTTCAGCCTGGAAAAGAGAAGGCTTAGGGGAGGCCTTAAAACGGCCTTCCAGTACCTGAAGGGGACTACAAGAAAGCTGGGGAGGGACTTTTTACAAGGGCAGGTAGTGATAGGACCAGGGGTAATGGGTTTAAACTGAAAGAGTGCAGGTTTCGATTAGATATTAGGAAGAAATTCTTTCCTGTGAGGGTGGTCAGACACTGGAACAGGTTGCCCAGAGAAGCTGTGGATGCCCCCTCCCTGGAAGTGTTTAAGGCCAGGTTGAATGAGGCTTTGAGCAACCTGGTCTAGTGGAAGGTGTCCCTGCTCATGGCAGGGTTGGAACTAGTTAACTTTAAGGTCCCTTCCAACCCATAACATTCTGTTATTCTGTGAAATGAAGCTGGCCTACATTGTTGGTACGCACCTAATATCAAACTCATACTTGACTTTATGAATTGTTTATAGAATTCACACTGTGAATTTTGCATAAAATAGTTGCAGAAGAATGGTGCTTGCACTACATTTGCTTTTCCATGAATAAGGTGGTGAGTACTTAATGTTTAATTAATTAACAAGCAAGTCTGTCCAACATATTTCCTTTCTAACATGCACAGTGTAAAAACAAGAATCTGTAACAATTATGGTCAAAATACTGTCAGGAGAAAAATCTTGGGAACATTGAATTATAGGAACATTTATTAAGATAAAACTTTGAAACAGGTGATAGAATAAAAAAATGTTATCTCTGGATTAATTATTACTCTTATTATGTCTCATTTTCCTTTAACTCTTCCTACAAAAGAGCATATAGCTGCTGACTGCTGTTTACATGTCCAGGTGATTTTTCATTTGGTTTTGGGATATAGAATATGCATTTAATATGTCGCTTACTTGCTTTGATCTTTGATGGTCATTAATACAATTTTAATTTTTGGACTTCCTTGCTTATATTGAGAGTATTAACCCTGAAACATCATTCTTCTCCAGGGAGACGATTGTTCCTGACTTGATCTATTTAAAGTTAGAAGGAATCAAAGAGCCATACAGGATTGTGGCAAAGCACTTGAGATAAGTGTTTCCCCCCCATGTATTACTTATTTATTAAAGCTGGTGGAGCATAACTAAAAGGGAGAAAAGAGACCAAAGAAATACAGAATACAATGGCCTTCAGATTTTAATGGGAGATATGGCTGGAAGCAATTTTTAAATTATTAAATAAATCGATTTTATTCTTGCAGTCACCCTCCAAGGTGTATTTGTCAGCCTTATTATATTAATCTTCAGTGCTATTCCAAACCACTTACAGAGAAACATGTTTTTCCTGGCCACAATTCTTCAACTCTTCTAATTAAACATGAGATTTAAATTATAGGTTCAGCATTCTTTCCTTTTCTCTCGTTTTTTTCAGCATTCCTTTTTTTTTTCCTCAGTCAGTTCTCCCCATGTTTGGTTTGTAGGCCCAAAGACAAGTAGACGTCAGGCTGACAAACCTGGAGGTAGCCCTGTTCCCATTTGAAATGCAAGGCCTGTTGGCTACAAAAGAGTTTTAGGATAATGTGTGCAGCCCAGTTCTGCTTTTTCTGTTCACAGATTACAACAGAACAGAAAGTGTTAAACAGTGTATTTGTGACAGCAGGGTTGTAGATAAAAGATTATTGCACAAAGAAAAAATACTTAAAAAAAAAAAGGATTTGATTTATCATGTAAGTGATTCTGTGCACTCTCACTCTCTCTCTGCAGATGCACACTACACAAAATCCATTTGCTCAGCTTTTCCCATGAGTAATCCAACCGCAGTGGTTTGGAGCAAAAATCTGAAGATGCAATTGAAAAAATTCCGGTATTGAAAGTTATTATTAAATGCCCATCAATAAACCAAATGCGCTGGCATGCTGAGAGTGGGAGAGGAAAGTGGTAAAGTATTTATTTCCTAAAGAACAACTTTACAGTCTCCAGCAATTAAAAATGGATAAAGGCAGCACATTCCTTCCCCCCTCTAATTGTCAATAGTGCCTGTGCTCAGCGCACTGAAGTGTGGAAGGAAATTGGGAGCGATTTTTGCTGCTCCCTTTGTAGAGCAGTGAGAAGATGCTCTGCTGAGGATGAACACTTCAGAGCCATGGCAGGGTGCAGTTCTTGTGGCCATTCCCTCCACCGGCATCTCTGCTTGAGTACAGATTATGAGAGATCTGTGAAGAGATGAGTGCATAGGGCTCAGAGGTGAGGTACTTCACGGCACGTGCCTAGAGGTTGTGCTTTTAAACAGAATCTCTTTGTACATGCAGAAACATTGCTAGCATTTTGCTGCTTTCTGTGTGGATTTATGACAGTGAAACAGAGCACAATGGTACTTAAAATAGATGACTACCTCTCTAGAAAAATATATGCCTGCTGTGTAGTGTTCTTCCAGCTGACTTTTTGCTCATTGTTTTTGCCAAGATATGTAATTTTTATTATTACACATTATACCCATAAATAATATGCAACTTGAGAAAGAATGAAAACACTGCTCAGCTCAATTAAAAAGCAGGTTATCTCAAGGCTAGAGCCGTTGCCAAGCGTGTAATGGCTGTTTCACTTTACTGCCACAATCACTTCATTGCCAGAGCCAGGCTCATTACTTTGGGCTAGCGTGCATCTCAAGGCTTCGCTCTGAGCGATGCAGAAGCTGAGTAGCTGCCTTCTCTAAGGAACTGCTCTGGGACACCCCGTGCCTCTCACACACCTCCCCCTTTCATCTTTGCTGTGGGGGACAGTAATTTACTGTTAACCTATGGGCACCAAATTACGGCATGCCTCACTGTGCTGAGCAAGGTGTTTGGGAGCAGAGCCCATTCCCCACTTCTCTTTATTCTCTCCCTGCTGCTTCCCCCTCCCTGCTCTGTGAGCTGACAGATGGACCTGTGCCCACCCGTTTTCATCTCGTCTGATGAGCGGTGTGATGAACCTGGGCAGGGCACAGCCTGTGAGTTCTTCTGTTCTACAATCCCTTGGCTTAAGTTGCAGTTGAATCCTCTGCCATGGGGGCACTGCGTGGGGTGGCCACAGGAACAGAGCCACATCACTCAGTGATGTACCATCTAAAGCTTTTTTAGTTTACAAGGTTGGTATAGTGGGTGGATAGTGACTTTTTATTCCAAGATTTCCATTCTATCACACACACACAAGTGTGACATGTGAATCAAAACCCCAGCCCCAGTCCAGCCTAGACGAGCATTATGGATCCTGGGGGTGGATGCTAGCTCTGGCAGAGGCACATGTCAGGTCCTTGGTGGCCACTTGGCCCCTACACAGGGTGGTTCCACCTTGGGCAATAGCTGCTTCACTGTGTCAGTCATTCTCATATGTATGTGCTCCTGCCCTCAAGGAGACTGCTGTTTTAACTATTTAATGCTTTCTAAATTAGACTGTTGGCATAAGCTGCCAATGACTTTGCTAAGTACATTGCCCTGGGCCAGTCTCTTTGACTTACTCCTTACTAAGGCCAATTAGCAGTTGCCAGAGC
>NW_010294839.1:4467-34769 GCF_000700745.2 Antrostomus carolinensis
AAATGTGAATTCAGCAACAGTTACATAACAAAGTTCACCTAATGCTTTGTTTTCTGGCTTGTACTGGATTAATGCAGTCAGCTAGAGACAGACAGATCCAGTCAAGGTCTCATCTGGTGCTTTTGGGCAGGCTGTAGCCTACATGATGGCTGTAGCCATTCACCATGGCCTTCTTAATAGAGATCTCATCCATGGCATTGAAAGAGATGTCCAGAACCCAACCTGTTCCACCTCTATCTCAGCCTTCCTGTGACTTCTCCTGAAGAATACTTTGAAGCTAACTTGAAAACAGACACAGAACAATCTCCATCTGCCCTGTGCATGAGTGAATGGGGATGCAACCACTTGTCCATGGCACTTCAGGTCGTGTCATGTGCACTGCTCTTAGTGGTTATAACAGAGAAGCTGTTGGTTCTCCTGCTGATTCTCCCGCTTCCATGTAATTCTGGGCAGTGGTAAGGAGACACATGAAGATCAGGCACTGGCATGGAGCAGGAGAAGGAAAACATGTGTTTTCACCCTCTTCTTGTGTTCCCTTAATAATACCATACCATCTTTTTAGAGGTGAAATAGCTGGTGATGTTGACACTGAACACATTCATCAGTCTCAATTTTCACTGGTGGGGCACTGCACCAGAAAGCTAGGGCAGTTGTGTGAGGCTGTTGCAGAGACAAGCAAGCCTTGTGTAACTCAAATTCAGTGAAGGGACTCTGTGGCCTGGTTGGTAGGCTGAATGATGCTGGTTTTTTAACCTTGTTCTTTTTTTAAGCTTATTTAAATTATGCCAATGCAAAGGCCTTTGTGGGCCAATTAGTCAAACATTGCTGTTGATTTTAATCATGGAAATTATACAAGGCTGAAGCTTTTCTCCTTTGGTTTTCTCATCTGCACTCCACTGTGGAGTGTGATTGCACTGCTCATGTTTACGATATCAGTGCCAGAGCTAGATACAAGCTAGCCCATCAGGGTACTACTAGCAAGGTAACAATAGCAGCAAAAACTTTGCCCAGGGTTTGTCACACCAGGATTTTCTTCCATTCTTATTTACCAGCTAGCTGGGGTAATAGAGAAGCCATGGTCAAGACTGGGGAAGGAGGCAGCAGACAAGCATGCCCCTTTTGCCCAGAATATAAGGAAAAAAGATAAAGGTGGTACTAAGGAAGAGAGTCGATCTAGAACAACGTGGCTTTTGCCCAGGAGGGTGACATAGAGATGTTTTTTTGAGGTTTTTCAGGTGGTTGGGAACTAGTCATGGTTTCAACAACTACTTGGACAGAACCAACCCAAAGAGCCCAACTGCACTCATGCCTCTGGATTGCAGTCTTTGCATATTAGCACACAATTAACTTTAAGGATATATAGCCTAGTCTCACCAGATCTTTCCCAATTGGAGCAACAAAATGGCTACTTGGGATACATAATACATTCCATTCCTTTGGGACTGCAGTGCTGGTAACTAATCCCCAGAGGTTCACTTCGCCTTATTGCTTCATGCAGTTTGTGTAGGCACCTTTAAAGTCTTTGAAAGTAATTTACAGTGAGCACTAGTGTTCACTAAATATTCCTGGTGCTAAATTCTTTACAGGGAATCATTTGAACATGATGATATCCTTATCCACTTTAAAAGGCAAAATCTGAGAGTATTTAATGATAGCCACTGCCTACGCATTTTATCCTTTTTGACTGAGATTGTCAAAGCATGTAGGTAATGAGGACATCAAATTCCCATTAATTTTAGAGGCACCTTAAAAGGCTTTATAAATCTCAGCCTTTATGCTCTAGCCAAGAAGAAGGAAAGATTGATTTCCACACTGAGAAAAATTTTAGCAAAGTACTGATAACGTACTATAATAATTTCCATGATAGCTCACAGAAAAATTAACCTCATTATCTGCACCATGTATGAATTTCTCTTCTTAGTGGCTTACCTTGCATATCAGAGTAGTTGAAGGTTATGATTGATAGTGTGGTCAATGTTACATTAAGACTGAGACTGCTAAGCACTTATCTTTCCTTCTGCTATTCTCCTGGTCTCATGAAGTTGCTTAGATGGTTTTACATAGCAATGTCACTGGGGTTGGACTAAAATTTGTCTAGGAAACAGCTTCCTATTCCTAGGGCTTCCAGACATCTTGTGTAGGAACTGGATTTTTTTGGCAAGATTTTTTTCAGTTCAGATCAGTTCAACTTTGATTGCTTTTGACCATTCTTTTTATGGTATCTTCTTCCCCTTGATTTTTCTTTGCTTTTGATTGAGTGGAGTTTGTTCTTTCTTTCGTAAATCTGTGATCCTTAAGCAGACTGGAGACTTTATATAAATTTCTGTGAGCTACAAGCTTATATATAAGCTAATATATTTCAGCTCTTGGATTGCTTACAAGCTGTTTTCCATCAAGTTTTACTTCAGGTACATAATTTTTGATTTGAGCTGCTTTGGTTGTACATTTTACATAAGAGGTAAAATGATGTCTTTGCTAAAGCCAGTGATTTGGGAGAGGGAGACAGCACTCAGTTCATGTGCATGTGTCTGTTTATAACATGTGGATTTGTTCTTAATTCAAAAATTACATGTAGTAATTTTTATACACATTCTATATACATATCTATATCTGTAGAAACATGCAGATATGGATAGCTATCAATGCCACTCTCACCATTCCTGTCTCTCAGTACCTGTGGCTTCACCCCACAGAACTCCCAGTGCTTCTTACCTTACATCCCCAGTCTCATGCGGGCATTCTGAGGCCCATGTGGTGCCACCTGGATTGAGTGACGCTTTTTACATGCACTGTAAAATTTGGTAGGTGGTGGGGCTTAAACACACATCTCTTGACATAACAATGGCTATGTCAAAGTGCTGGGACCTGATAGTTCCTCCCAGCTTCTGGGTCTGGTTACACAGCATGGCGATATCCAGCCTGCTGACGTGGCTTGGAGACTGGATATGGGGCAGCCCCTTACTGTGTCCTGATTTTGGTGTAATTGTGGCCCCTCCCTGCCTCCTGCAACTACCTCTTCACTGACCAGAAGCCCTCTGAATGGGCCTTGGTATAGAAAGAGCTACCACAGGTAGTGTATATAATGTACCAACACTGATATCATTCAGTTGAGTGGGATTCAGCTGTCCCACCTTTAGTGCAACATGTGTGCCAAGTGTCTGAGCTCCCATTGTTGCCAGATGAAGGCAGAACAGCTCTCCAGGCTCCAATGACCAGATTGTGACAGGCAATATCTGACGATAAAGGGAGCCACAACGTGTAGCCATGGCACATGCACTTTGCTCATACCTGTGTCCTGGATACCTCATGTCAGGAAAAACTAAACCCATCCCTAGAGACCATATTGTCCTCATTGCTGTGTAAATGTCTTGAATGAGTATCCTTACAGTTCAGGAGACAAGCTATATAAACTCAGTAGCTTTAGATAGAAAGAGGTTACTGGGATATGTGGTATTGTACTGTGAACAAACATGCACCAAAAGCAGAGCCATGTGTCCAGTTTCTTCTGTGGAAGTTTGCGTGGGAATGAAAATATGAATTATGTGGCTCGGGTCAGTCCCTTATTATGTGGCTTGCTGAAAAATGTATTGGTTTCTTACAGGCAAAGCTATTCCCATGAATGCACAACACTAAATTCATCCTTGTTATATGCCCAATGAGTCAGTGAGTTACACTTAGCCTGAGTCTGGTCCAGAATTTTTATAGGTATCAGAATTATATAAAGCCATAATTATTAAATGCTTCCTTTTTTTAGAGCTGCAATATGCAATTGTCATGTAGCTTGCTGTGGTTTATTCCTTTAGTTACATTGCCAAGGTACTTAATGTTTAATAAAATCCTTTCATAACCTTTTGTCATTAATACATAACTTGAAAAGAGCTAGGACAACAGTCGTGGAATCTAAATGAAGCAGTAAGCTAGGCACTTGTAGTCTCCCTCATTATCTGTCTTTCAAAGTAGGCTAGAGCTAAAACAAACAGACTTCATGGAAAGTATTATTAAGTCATATAAGACCAGTGCTATTAGAAGGAGTCCAGTGAAACAATTATATTTGGGATAATTTTGTTGATATTGTTTATTTTTCTGGGGAAAAAAAACAACAAAAAACCCAACCCCCAAACTGGAAACAGTTTTTTGATAGAACAAAATGTTAATTGCAGTGTTTTTTTCTTTTTTATAAACTTACTCCATATGCTTAATAAAGTTCCTTTATTGAGCAATTATGGGGTTTTGTTCATTATGCATTGCACCTTGTCACATCTGATGAAGGAAAAAGCAAACTCTTTCTCTCTTCTTGAAAACCAAACATGTAAATAGTGGCATTACTCCTGAGGGAAGAGCTGTGTTAATTGTGCAGCACTGCGTTAGAAATCCTGGATATTGTATGTCCTCATTGTTTAGTCAGCGCGGGGTGGTTACTGTGGGATTTAAACCATATGTCGCTTGAATTCCAAAATTGGTCCTTTCAGTCAGCTGTGCTCTATCATTCAGTATTGATCACAGATAATATGCTTTGCAAATTAGGGGTGGTTACAGTGCCTTTGTCCATAATAGATGTTGTCATTCATGTAGAATAGCCTGAAAGTAAAGAACATTTAAACGGGGTTAAAGCTTCTATAGTCATCATTAATGAATTTTCTAATGCTGTCTGGATTCCATAATCGTGTGAAGATCAATAACTATTACAGTATAATGTAAACAAACAGAGAATCCATTAGGAATGGAGGGGTTGCTCTGAAACATTTTATTTCTTGCCTACAATGGCGCATTAGTTATTATCAGGGCAAAACTGAATAATAAAGTGTATAAAATATAGTCTGAATGAGATAGTGATTAGCGAAATTGAGGCTATTGCTGAAAGAAGACAGTTTTAGTACCTTTTGTAAGTGAAAAGAATTTGAACAAATTTAGCTGCAATAACAGGATCCCATTTAGGTATTGCTGTGGTACTCAGGAATACTTAAGAGCTGGATGTTTGAAAACAGTGAAATAATAAGATGGTTTTGTTGTCTCACACCAGCACTTACACTGTGAGAGTGCATAGATGTTCTGCTGGGGGGGGACCTGCATTGCTAGAGGCACAGGAGAAATACAAAGGAAATGACAGTTCTTGCCCCTGAAGAACATAGTCTGAAATATAAGGCATAAGAATCAGAAACAAACAAGGAGGTGAAGGGATGACAGGAAGAGGGGCTGGTGTGGAGCTTCTCTCAGTATATTTGAGCATGGTCTGGCTAGCCGTGAATCTCTCATCCAGCTGGTGACAGCAGCCTCCCCTTATGTCCGTCACTGAGTTGTGGCATTGTAAGCATTCACTGTTGCAGAATGACTGGATGTTGAATCCAGATGCCAATGCAACAAAATCCATAACAATGGACACTGATAAAGTGCATTTATTTTGTACAGTCCATGATACTGGATCGTACATAAGATTTCTTTAATGCTCCATTAGCTTGACTGCAATAACAAATTCAGAGATATTGTCCTTATTTGTAAGGAGCTGTGTATTTTTTATTACTGTTGCGTGCCATTTAGTGCAGCTTTCCTTAGCAGATAAGAGGAGAGCTCAGACCTGGGAACTTCACGATGCTTCGCAGGACTGAGCCTGCAGAGGTCTGTTGGTGCTCCTGTACAGCATGTGTACAAGGCTGTGACATTGTATTTGCATGGTTGGAGTATAACTGCCTGAGTATGAAACGTGTTTCACACTCAACTTGCCAGCCTTCAATGGGGAATGTCACCTGGAATATCTGCCATGCTGCAGAAACTGCTCCACCCCAGGTCTTTACCAGCACTCACCATTCGATATCACTGTTCAAAGAACCCACTTTACCCAAAAAAAGAATAACTTCATCTCACCTCGTGAAAGATCATCTGTTTTTCTGTCTCCCTGGTACAATGGGCAAACTCTATTTCCCTGTCTGCTTTATCTGTGTCACAGGAGAAACAAGAGTTGCTTGAGCACCAAGTGTAACACAGTTCTGTAATTTTTTCATAGTTGATTGACTTTTTAATGGGGATTGTGGTGTGACACCAGAGGATCCACACGTGAGAGAAGCCTTGCCTGTGGTACAGTCTCTCAAGCATCTGCTGCAGTCTAAAACCCAATGTGAATTTGTGATTTGGACTTTCATTCTCTGGAGTCCAATAAGAGCTGATCTCACTCAGCAGTCTTTTCTTCTGCAGTGTCATTAATGTCTCTACCAGACCACCTATTTTCATGAAATTTTCAGGAACTTTGAGACTGCTGTTACTCTGTGACATTGGAAACAGCTTGGAGAGAGGCCATAAGGGATTAACAAACAGAATGATTACATCTCCATAAGAACCTGGGAAAGAGAAAAGGAACATGAGACTTCCATCTCAAAGAACTTTCTACTCCATAACACACCACAACTAAAATACAACATTGCATGTCACTTACATGAATATGAGGGTGCATTACCTAGAAAAACAAGGGCTAGTTACTTCTGGCTTCCTTTTCTCTTAAATTTCTCCCTAGTCGTGTATCTCACAGAATTGTAGGGATTGGAAGGGTCCTCAGGAGATCATCTAGTCCAACCCCCCTGCCAAAGCAGGTTCTCTACAGCAGGTTACACAGGAAAGTGTCCAGGTGGGTTTTGAACATCTCCAGAGATGGAGACTCCACAACCTCTTTGGGCAGCCTGTTCCAGTGCTCCCTCACACTTACATGGTGGTCCAGCATGGAGGAACAGTACGCAGCCCAGATGGGCAGTTGACACTATGGCCACCAGGACTACCTCTGTGCAGATTTGGACAGGGTGGTGCAGCACAAGGCATGCAACTCGAGAGCTCTCACTCTTGCTCATGGCAGCGGACCTGTGTGGCTGACAGTAAAAGCAATGGGAATGAAATCAGGGAAACTATTGGCATGGGCAAGGTCATGGGGATTGCAGGAGAGCTTTCAAAGGCACATAAAGCAACTGGGAAATGAAGGTGAGATTAAAAGAAAAGTAGACAATTTAGTACAGTTTAGGTGGATTTGACGCAGGTAAGCCTTTAAAAACAAAATCAGAACTGCCATGCATATCTGAACGACTTGGTGTCTAAGAAGCCCCAAGACATGGATTTTACCCAGGAAGTTTTCATGGTTACTTGGACTTGTGCTTTTGCACACAATCAAGGCATGTTGTCACCTTGGTTGTACTGAGCCTTCATCCAGCCAGGTACTTCTCATTTACCAGCACCCATATGCTCTGAGGAGCTCAGTCAGTTAGGACAGTCTTCTCTGTCCTGTCTGTGAAGTTGAGATCCCCTGTGCTGTAGTCACATCGCTGCTTCCATTTCTGCAGTAAAGCACAGAACAGCATTTGGCTTAATCTTTCCTGAGCTGACAGTTTGCTATTTGTGGTATTTTCTCAGATTACACACTCGGTGTAGCTGACAGTAGCTTGTGATTTTGAGCAAGTGGAATGCAAGGCAATGACACGCATCCCTGGCAGTCTGGTAACACATCCACAGTGGGCTATTCCCAGAGCCCTGAAACATCAAGCCTGTGCGAGCAAATGGCCTGGAGAGGATGCTTCCATGGGTCCCTCCAGCCAGGCACAATTGTCCCTGGGTTTGCTATCTAGCTTCTCAAAATATTACTTCATTTTTGTCCGAGTGCAGATTTACAGGACTGAACCAAAAGAGTTGATCTTATTTCAAGCCTGAATTTTCTTTTTCTCTGCATTAGAAATAGCTTTGCTGAAATTACCCTGGTCTAAAACTCAACAGAGAGGGGAAAAGGGGCCAATGCGTTCTGTTATTTTCTGCTATTTTTAATTCCTGAGATGTTTCTAGAGCTTTCAAATTTTGTGCAACTATCTTGTCTCTTGGAAAATTTTCCTGTCAGTTTAAACTGCCTTGCATTTGCTGTAAGCTCTTCAGGCTAATTGCTGCATAGTGGTACCCTTAGTCCTCTGCTATCCATGACTCCGGGCTGTGTACTGATGACACGTGGATACAGATCCACCATGGCTGACTCTGAATGTAACTGGTTTGTCCTGGTTGGGCTTATTATTTCAGACACAACCCTGAAAGAGCAAGGCTATATCGCTTCCTGGCCCAGCAAGGCTAGAGAAGCATTCTAGCCATTTTTTGCACAGCCCACGTACATGCCTGTACCCTGCAGGCAGCTCAGGCCCACGGGCACTATGTGTCCATGCCCCGGGAATGCCAAGAGCATGTGTTTGGCTCCGCATGGAGCTAAGCCCCGTACAAAATGGGTTAGCCCAGCTCTGCTGTAAAATAAGACAGAATCCAGGGACTGAGCGCTGGCTCAGAGGCTAAGTGGCACACCCTGGCTTGTGTCCATGGACCTCTTCTGTCCAAAACAAAACAGCCCCTCATGCAAAATGCCTATTTAGGAAAAAAACTCCAAACCAACCCAGGTCTGTGCTAATCTCTTGAGGGTGCCCAGGCATTGTGTGAGAGGCAGTAAGTTGTTATGGGCCAAAACCTTAACAGGGAGTGTGCTAAGAATTAACCAGTATGGACAATTGCGGATTAGGGCTCAAACCTCACCCTGGCCTTGGTTTATTTTCCCATACAGTCTGCTGGAACCAGGGTGGCTCCTGCAAAGTCCCTGGATTTGTTTGTACTCTGCAGATGTGAGCTGAAGCTTGGCAGGGCTTTGCAATGAGGTGGGCTTGTTCTGCCTGCATTTTGAGTGGACACGGTTTCATTCTGCCTCTGCTGAGAGCTGAAAGCAAGCCTTGTGACCATGTTAGCATGCTGCTTTACTGAATAAACTCTACTGAGTTCCAGAGTGTATTACTTTTGGCTCAGGGCTGGGCAAAGGTGTTATCAAAGCTTCATTTTGGCTGTAAGTAAATTTGCTGCTACTTCCAATACCTGGGGTCAAAGTGTCACAGGAGGTATATAGGTATATACCGTGTCTCCCAGTGCACCAGTTTGCTGGGGTGCTGAAGCCCACCTGAGTTAACAAACTGTGCAGAAATCCTGCGCCTTGGGGAAGGATGTAGGGAGATACCCCAGGAACTTTGCTTGAGTCAGGCTGGAAGCAATGGGGCTCACTGGCTCTGAGTCCGTGCCAGGTCCTGGTTTCCCAGGGAATCAGGCAGAGTGTCTCCATGCTTTCTTCTCCAGTATCTATATTTTCCAGGCTTTTTCCATGGCCTCTGGTGTTTGAAATTCTGGTTATTCTGAAAACAGAGACTGAACTAGGTATGTTTATCTGATAATATATAACAATCACATGGTTCTCATTCAAGGTCTGAAATTCATCAGTATCTTGCACAGATGTGAACAGGACTGTACCCTTCAAGAGAGAAGTTTCTGAGGAAGTGCAGTTGGATACACTTATTTCCGGTAACTTTTATATTGAACATGCTTCAGGCTGTTATCAGATGACCTCAGGACTCCAAAATACTGTATGTTACTGTACAACATGACTTTACATTTCATGTCTCTTTTCTAGGATTTTTAAAAAAAACTGTATTTTGTATTGCTTTTAATTACAGTCTTTAAAAATTAATGAAGAATGAGGTTTGAGAAGGGAAAGCTACAGGTATCAAATTGTGTCAGTAGTGTGGGTTCAGGTTTGCCTGGAATGGCAGCATGTGGAACTAGCACTACATGAATATCTACTGAAGTGTAAACATACACACTGCTCCACATGCCACTCTGAACTGGGATTTGCTTGGGAATGCAAATCTCTTTTGTTTAAAATTGAATATTCTGCTTTTAGGAAAATATCTAATTGAAGCAAGTTTCTGCATCACAGCTGATCTACAATAAACAAAGACAAAATTCTTCTAAAGATATTTTGGAAAAAAATAAAGGAAAGAAAAGGGTATCCCTTAATTTCTAGGATGTGAAGCTATAAATTCTTTCAGAAGTGAGAGAGTGAACAAGAGAAGTTGTAGCTACTGTGCTGCTGGGTGTAATTAGTTTCCAGATTATATCACTTTTGATAATTTGATCTACATGAAACCCCCAGTCTTCATAAGCATTTCTCGTATGTCAGTCTCGAGATGTAGTAGTTGGAGTGATAGATCTACTGGATAGATCTAGGCTACTAGATGCTTTGAGAAACACCTTCGTCTTTCTTTTAAGCTGGCAGATGGTTTAAGTCCAGGCTGGACCGCCTGCTGTTGTTTTCAATGAAGGAGTGTTACCTTTTTGGATTCATGAAAGGCTCTCAATCAAAGCTAAAATGGCAGGCCAGTGCGGTGAATCAATAAAATCTCTACTTTCAGCTGGAGTGCCGGATAGTAATTCTTCTCGTGTCACTGCCTGGTTAAACAGTCATACTCCTGCTAAAAGCCCTATAAGACATAATAGATTCATGTGGCGTTAGTCTATTGTACTGCATTTACCCAGAAAAAGGGAGAAAGGTTACTGTTTCACTAAAACAAACCAGACACTGATGCATTGTGTATCAAAATGTATTCACCCATTTCACTCTGCCTCATTAGAGCAGGGGGAGCTTGTTTTCTATACCGCTTGTGGAGCAGTGTTAAGACATCTGACATATTCATTGCAAATCCCAGTTTAATGATGACTTAGACATCAAATCCCAAATGATTTCTCATGCTGGCTTTCTGGTTTCCCATTACAGCACGTATCCATGTGCTTTCTGTTTATTAAACTACAATAAAGATGTACAAACTGGAGGTATTAGAATGTTTTCCAGGAGGCTTTAGAATAAATCAGTTGGCCCTGCGGAGCAATTATCCAACTGTATCATTTCTAATTGCAGGAAATTAACTTGGTGCATCTGATTTGATGTATTAAATTTCCTTGTACATTATGTTTTAGTAGAAAACGTCTATGGGACAAAGAGGTTTCATTCAAAATGAATCTGAAAGTCCTTAAATGTTAAATATCAAGGCTCCAAGCACACAAGAAGGAATGGCCGCTTTGTGCCCTGCAGCTGGAAGCTGGTTGCCCTAAACCAGCCTTATTTAGATGCAGATGAGTTCCCCAGCCCTTGGAGACTCCCCACTTGCACGCCTCAGCAATGGAAACCCTTCCTCTATTCACTCCTTGAGACTGACCTTGTATCAGAGAACTGAATCAGCAAAGTGCATGAGATCCGAGTTAAAACTCTGTTTGAAGCCCTCTCATGAACTACATCATACTCTTCTGGGACAGTCCAAGGTTAGATCCAAAGTTAGACCCAAAGAGTCAAAGGCAAACCAGTGAGTGTCTTAGAGGGGGAAGGTTCATGTTCCAAACTGTATTTACCTTCCTTGTGGGAGAGACCTGTTCAAGCAGTGGAAGTTTTGCTTCCTAGTACTCACATGGTGCTCACACATCTGCTAAATCTATCTACCTATCTTCATGCATGTTACTCATGGGAATCATTGATTATCTTGAAGAAAATCCTAAAGCGAGTCTTTTCGTGCCTTATTTTGGAGAGAGTCAGATTACGCTTGCTAGTACACTTAGCAGTGCAGCTTGCCAACATTGTAATTCAGAGGTGATGTGCAGGATTTTTATATTTAATGAGACCCACATACCACATTATCTCACCATCTGGGTAGATCCGGGAACGGTTGTAGAAAGTTCCCATTAGTCATATTAACATTCATCATGCCTTCAGCTCACTGTGAGGATACAACCATGGAAATGTTTCTTTCACTATGGAGGTTATTTCCCTTTGAAAATCCACTGAACTTTGCATCTTGTCAAGCTTAAATATCCCTTTCTGCTACTAGGCCAGGTATGACCCTGGCTACTAAACAAGGGCAGACTGCAAAATATCAAGGGTGCCCTGCTCCATCTCTCTGAAGAAAACCTCAGCAGATGTAGACAAGATTTTAATAGCTACAAAAAGAGAAATGCATGACAACCTCATTAAGGGAACTATAATAGGCTGTCAGAATATCTCCAAGAGAACAATATATCAATGTCTAGTTTGTTGCAGCATTGCTAACTATGGTAGTTTGCCCCTCTCATAATCTTTCATTCATCTTCTATTGGTCTGATTTCCAATAATACTTCACCACCACATGTATCCACTCTCCCTTTCAGCTGCCTCACAATTACTGACATAACTCTTTAAGTACAGAAGAATCAGGGCTGGTAAGTGACAGTAATAAAAAAGCAGTTAGTGGTCCACCCCACTGCTAGCCCTGATACGGTACATTAGAAGGGTTTTCATTTTCTTCCCCTTTCTACCATCCTGAGGGCCATTTTGTCCCATCCCAACATCTGCAGGAGGTCAAGGTCCAAAGAGTCCAGGGATTTTACACCATCTGCCACAAAAAAAAAAAAAAGGGAAAGGAAAGCCTTAAATGTTGCTCTAAAGAGCTATTTAAAGTTATTTATCGCTGTAATGGCAAAACAATCATTATTAATTGTACCGGCCCATTGTCTTTCATGTACACTGCAAGGCCGTGAGACATTATTAAAATAGATTTAAACTGCTGCAGTTGGAGTTCTCCCCCCCCCTCCCCTTTCACCTTCCTTGACCCTTTGGGAAGATGAAATGGAGTCAAGTGATTTTGTTCCTTTTCTTTCACGGTGAAGCTGGCTCCCCTCTTCTGCTGGGGATCCAGCATTCCTCCAAACTAGGAGTGGGCCATAAGGGTCACGAGCCACCTCACACGAGGCTGTGACAGCTGCTGAAACTGCCTCTGAAGCTGGGCTGCAAACACAAGCAGAAATTTACACCAGAGACCCCATAAGATTACTTCCTCCTGTATATTTAAAGATTTTCTTTCTCCACCTGCCTAGGAAACATCAGTCCCAGTCAAAAGGCAAGAAAACAACAGTGGACTTCCAGGCTTTTCTGTTCACGCATCAGTAAACAGCACTTTTGCTGAACCCGATTTTGCACATCTTAGGCAGCGGCAGTTGCAATAATATGTCTTGAATGAAATGTGCCAATTGGAGGAAATTGTCAGCTCATTATTGTGGCTAACAACTGAGATACAAGTGTTTCAGTCAGAGCAGGAGTCGATTTTGTAAACAAGGAGCATTCCTAGGGGGATTTTTATAGTTAAAATCAGTATGAAGTAGACCTGAAATAATTGTAGTGACAAAGGGTGCAGCTCTGCCCCAGCTGGAGTTGATGGCAATACTCTATCTGATTTCTATAGGGTCAGGATCATGCCCTTTGGGGAAACACACTTAGCTCTGCAGTGTTACTCACACATGCCCAGGCATGACCTGGAGTTCAGGACAGCCAATTATAGGAGCTGATTAGATGGTCCAATGCCGGTTTAAATGCTGCATTCCCTTTACTGGTCCAAGTACACTTCCAACAAACCCCCACTGCTTGCTGGCTGTGACAGTTCTGGGCACAGATCTGAACTCTGCTGCCCAGTAATCCTGGTGACCAGACGCTGACTGACCTACTTTAAAACTCTTCAGTGTTTGAGAGATATCTCTTCTCTTGGCTTTGCTGATATTTGTGATCACGTGTGCACTGCTCCCCATAAAGCTGCTCTAACACTCATGTCCTTATGGAGGCAGAGGAGACTGGGCTGTGTTTGGCTGGGAGGACAAGGAGGAGGGTGGGAGGAACAGGACCATGAAAGCTTTGAATCACCACGAGACTGAGGATGGCTGCAGGGACGTGGCAGATAGGAGAAGCCAAGAAAGGCCAGGCAGGAGGAAGGAGCGATGGCAGTCATGAGATCAGAAAAGGCCAACAGGGAGTTTAGTGCTGACTGCACGCTGTTTGACACAGTTAAAGGAACATTGATCTTTATCTTCTAAAGGTTTATATTCTTGGTGTGGCATAGAGCTGAAGAGCATTGGTCCAGAATGGAGACAAATGGCATCATGGGATTAGTCAAGGACACAGTGTCTTATGCAGGGACTCCACAGTAATCCTGGAAAGTGGTGGGGGCTTGGAAGAAGGATTTTTCGAAGCACAAACCGTCAAGGAGCTTGCTGAGACTAGAGAGAGAGGGAACAGAAATCAAACTGAGGCCTCATAGCTCTTTGCAGTTCAGTTGGGATAAAGAAATCCTAAGGGAAAAAAAATCCTGTTTGTTCCCTCAGAGCCCTTGTTCCTCTGTTTGACCTTTCTTAAGAGAATGACCGTATGTGTAATGATAAGGTAAGGAAGTTGGAAGATATTTGTTTTATGATGAAATAATATACTTTCTGCCATTAAATAAAAACAAAAAGAGTGGAATGAGCAATCTTAAGTAACTACAAGGAAAAATCTTTCAAGTAGGGCAGGGAAAAAAAGTATTTCTAGTTGTAAATCTCCATGAATAATAATCAAGAAGTGCCTTACACTAAGACTGGTGCTTCAGCATTCATCCATAATCTATGAAAAATTTTAAATAATCTTGGCCAGCAACTCAGTAACCAGCCATTAGTATTCCGTGAGTCATGGAACAACACAAAAAGTAAACAGGTAAATGCTGGATGCTTTGTTTTTCCTTGTCCAAGCTCAAAATAGATTATTTGCACATTGTAAAGTCTGCAGCTGGTGCTTATCACAAAACGAGTCATGTTTTAGTGTTTGAGCACACAGGTTCCTCCGTTCAGATGTGTGTCTCCAGCCTGTGCTGCTGGTCAGGGAATGCACTCAGCACTGACAGCTTTCAGTCACCCCTGCTCTGTGGTCTGTTTTTCACTGCATCACAACTGGCTGCATCAGGAGATGCTGGAGCTCCCGAAGGCAGGAGAAGTGTCCCTGTCACCGGGGATGGTCCACTGACACTTGTGACATCCAAGCCTCTGCTAAGAAAGAGCTGGCAGAGGCATTGAGTCCTGGCAGCAGGACAAGCAGATTCTAGGATATACTTGGGCAGAGGGATGATGATTGTGGGATGAAAGAGAAGGAACTGTGGAAAATTGTCCCTGTGGTCTCACAGTTCTTGGAGAGCAAGGCTGGTCTCCCGCAAAGGAGACATTACTGTCCCACAAAGCAGCAACATGCCAGGGAGTGACTTGACACAGATCAATGCATCCTTTTCTGCCAGAACTCCAGCTAAGGTCACAAACCCGATAAAGACCACGTGTGTCTTTTCTAGTGAAACAGCAATTTCAACCAGTTGGCATCAGCAGAAATACTTCTGCCCTCTGAGGTAGGAGTGAAAGCACAATATTTCCAGTGGTACACCTAAAGGAAAGACAGGTTTGGGATTGCAGCCATCTTATTAACAAACAATTGGCGCCCTTCCCTGCACTGCCTTCTTCTTCCCTGTACAGATGACTTTGTCCTTCCCCTCACCTTTCTGTACCCACTCTCCCCTTCTAGTGATCCATTTGCCCCAGAAAATTCTGCCCATGATATGGATTGTCTCCAGGGTCTTACAATGAAGTTGAGGCTGTGGTGTCATCTGAAGTACAATATGCTCATGCGACAACTCACTGTTACCGAATGCTGAGGTTTCTTTTGCTCCTCTGCTCTTTTGTCTGGTTCCCTTGTGCCTACTCATGTTTGTCAGACCCTTCCCGTAGCCAGTTTAAATCACTGAAATTTTAAAAATCTCTGCATTTCTTTTGTATTTGTTTTCTGCCATTTTCATGAGTTATTTCAGCTTCTGCAGGGGCCCTTTAAGTGACAAGCCAGGTGGGTGAACAGGGACCTTTTATACAGGGCTGAGCAGTCCCATTGACTGGCCCAGCCGTCAGAAAATGTATTTTGAAACAAAATGATTGCAAAAACTTGTTTGCCAAGATGCTGAGCAACTGTCATTCTTTGCTGAAGCCACTTCTGTGCTGGTGCTGGTACTAAAGGAGATGCTTAATGCAGCGAGTCCCCAGGCCTTGGCACTGAGGACATGCAGTTGTACTCACATCATTTACAGGGATCACAAAATGAAAAGCAGAGATGACTGCTCCTTTTATAGAACTATACACACACCTGGACTCATGATGGCTTGGTGAACAGCTGATAAAAGATGTTATGAAATAAAATGGAGATGAGTGTTTTCAGCTCAGGCAGAAATAATGTGTGTGATGTGGGAAATAAACAGCAAGCTCTCAAATCATGTGCAGTAGAGGTGACTGTGAGCTCATAATTTGTTTTCATCCACAAAAAGACCAACAGTTAAATCTGAGCAGAGTAAAAGAAATTGAGGTGAAGAGCTTGACATCTAGTCAGTCAAAAAACCTGATCTAACTATTCAGGAAAGGATCCATCTCTATAGTGTGCGTGTATGAAGGCAAATATAACAGCCTTCCTTCTGCAATATGAGCATGAATACTTCTTAGGTGTTTAAAGGGCTGTTTGTTTTGTACCAGTTTTTCCCAGCCTAGAAAACAATCTACCTTCTTTCCTTTTGGGCAGTTCAGTATCCCCAATTCCTTCACGTGTACTGCTAGTTCAGACAAAGGTAGACAATAATGTCATGAGCGGCGAAGTATGTCTGGGATGAGATTGCACCTTGTTGCTTACTGGAGAGTCCAAACAGGTGCTACCTTATGAGACAGTCTGAGGAGGTTGCTGTGACCAAGGTAGGGCTCTCTGCATCATGCTGTGGGTCTCTCTGAGGAACAGGAGCTCCAAAAAGTCACAAATATGGTTTGTAGTCCTATCCTTCCCCATGTTGTTTGCCTCATTTATCCAAGACACAACACAAACCCTTATTTTTAGATATGTTAAAATGCTGTATTAAAAAAAAAAAAAATCATTCTATTTGATCTGTCATTTTATAGATGAAACTGAGTTTTTCCATTCAGGAACAATTTGTTCTGTTTTTAAGCTCAGTGTTTTACTAAAATTGTTTGAGAAAACACTTCAAAGAGAGATCCACAGACCTTGAGAGGAGATTTTTTTGTGTGAAAATATTGATTTTACCTGACAAACCTGCAGTAAGTGAACAATATTTTTCTGGTTGTATACAAGTAATCTCTATTGAAATCAGTCTTCTGGCCTGAACTGACCAATTGCTAATCTAAAATGGAATAACTTCCATTTGTTTTGGTGGTTTTGCTGGTCAGCTGCATTACTTTATTTTGTTTTTTGCAACTATGACGTTCCTATAGATAGAATCAGCCCTCCTTCATTTGATATGTCATGAAGGATGTTAACTATTTTCAACTTAAAGATTGTTAGCACTAGGAAAGTTTGTGGTTAATATGAGTATTTATTGCTCTTCACTAAAGACATAGTGTAATAAAGAAATCTATTTTCTTCAGATACTAATTAGACAGGTACATAATTAAACATCTTAAATAATGAAATAGATGCTCTGTAAAAGGCTAAAAATATCTGGTTATAAATTAGTCATTCAGTCTGTATTAATAAATAAGTTCTGGATGTCAGCTCACAAAGATTTTCTTTCTGTAATTTGACCACGGGTATGTGCATTGAAAGCACATCAGACTCCCCATCTAGACACCGCTCACTTGCATTTCTTTGTGCTCCTGGATCACTGCACCTTACAGAGCTGGAGGGTTTTCTGTACATATTGAGTCTGATCTGATTCTTGTATGGACACCTTGGCTCATGGACTTAAACAGAAATGGCACACTGCCATATATATAGTGGAGACAGGGAGTGAAATGGTACATAGTGGGACAGAGCATACTCTTTGGTAGGAAGGTTTGGGGAGAGGTAGGTTTACAATATTGTCATGCACATCTAGGGATATACACACAATATTTGTAAAATTTCATTTCCACCCACTTGAAAGAATGACTGACTTGCTTCATGACAATGGCTGTGTGCGGAGGGGTAGGGGGGCTGTGTCTGTAGAGGATGCATATGGGGTATGCAAACCTTTCTGAGCGCTGACCTGCCTTGGTGTCAGTGGGGCCAGGATTTCATCCCCAAGCTATCTGAGAAACCTTGGTGCTTGCCTGTTGTAGAAGTGCTGTGTTCTTGGGAAGCGAATCCCCTTTACTGCTTCCTTCACCTTTGCATAGTGAAGACTATGTCTATGTAACCTACCCAATGAACTGCTGTGAGGACTCACTAACTGATATTCATACCATACCAGAATGAGTTTATGCTCCAAAGGAGTGCTAGTGGTTATTCTTAGCCACATTTCCTAAGGAACTTAGACTCCCGTGATCCCACTGTCTGTGTTTGCTTTACTGTTGTACTCCCTTTAACAACTATTGAAATGTCCATTTTAAGCAAATTGGATGCAGCAGGAGAGGCTCTAGGTTATTGTGGTCGTATAACCTCTGTGAAAAAAGGCAGGTAAGTAAAGGAGAGGCAAGCTGATTAATGCTGTCATCATAGGAAAACTTGCAATGAGAGCACAGCCAAGTAGCAGGCACTAGAGAGTCCACTTAGGAAACAGAAGACAGCCACTGGAAGAGTTGTGAACAAAGATCTCAGTTTATAAAACAAAGAAGTCTTGCAAACTGTGCAAGTACCCTTGCACAAGAAGGTACTTGTTTAATTTGGTTAACTTAAATGATAGGGAATGGGCAAATTGTTTTTGGAAGAAAAAAACCACCCCAATTTTCCACTGGCCTTTTGCCCTTTTCTAAAGCTTTGCTCAAACTAAATCTCTGTGAAGGTTCTGAAATATTTAGTTACTGCCTTTCCTTTTCTTCGCATTTTTTTTTCTTGCGTATTTCTGGCCTGTGGCCAGAGTGGGAAACAGATTGCTGAATACAGCAAAAAAAAAAGAGCTGTTGTCAAGGTACTTCCATGCCATGTGAAAGCAAGAAATGTTGTAAATCTTAAGCTAACCTGCTCTTGAAACCTTGAAACTTGCTGACGGTGCACTTCCCTGATCTGTGCTACCAGGTGTAACTGCGGACTGTTCTTGTATGAGCAGGTCACACCTTACCAGGACTGGCCTGTGGGTAGCAAGGTAGCACTGCTGTTCGGTGTGGTACCAGACAACTGTGGCAGCGTTCAGTGCTGCTGCTTTGCAATGCACAGTCCTGACAGTTCCAGTACCTGACGGGGCCTACAAGAAAGCTAGGGAGGGACTTTTTATAAGGGCAGTTAGTGATAGAACAAGGTGAAATGGCTTTAAATTGGAAGAGGGCAGGTTTAGATTAGATAGGAACTAATTCTTTCCTGTGAGGGTGGTGAGACACTGGAGCAGGTTGTCCAACAAGTTGTGGATGCCCCCTCCCTGGCAGTGTTTAAAGCCAGGTTGGATGAGGCTCTGAGCAACCTGATCTAGTGGAAGGTGTCCCTGCTGATGGCAGGGCGGTTGGAACTAGATGACCTTTAAGGTCCCTTCCAACCCAAACCATTCTAAGATTTTATGACATCAGCCAGGTTCTCTACTACATAGTCTGTGCTCTGCTGTTGCCTCCATCTATTTTATCCCCCAGTGTCTTTCTTAGAGCTGAAGTGGCACTTGCCTGAACATTCTCACAAATTCAGCTTTGGGGACGGGAGACGGACTTTTCCTCCTGCTTCTTGACATCCCGGCTTAGGGTAAAGAGGTGCAGCAGAGCAGAGCTGCTGCATATGAAACCAGCGGAGAACTGTGCCTGTGTTAGGAGTATGCTTGGAAGAGGGTTTTATAATCCCATAGAAAGGCATGCAAGCTCCTGCAGTGCTACTTTGTGTTGCAAACTCTATCACCATGTCCTGGAGACATCTCTAAAAATCGGACAGCAGGATCAGGTGAGCTGAGGTAGAAAGAATTGTTCAGCTTGTAATGCTTGTCCCCTCAAACTCTACGGATCTTGTCAATTCTGGCAACGTGTCCTGGTTTTGTTACATTACAGTACTTGGTGATATCATACTGCTTTTTTGTCAGCGTTATGAAACTTCCAAATAATACTGCCTCCTAAGAGCCCTGTTCACTTATTCCTTCTGGTTGTTTGGTACATCTTTGTCTTACTTTGATTTAAATGTTCAAGATACATGCTGTGCCTTTACTAAGTTGTTGCGATCCTCAGAATAACATATCCCTGATGACTGTCAGGATCTCAAGGAACTACTGTAACACAGATAATAAACAATGTTTTTATTAGAACTCCTGCAGAATTTCTAGCCAGCTTTCAAGATCATGTCAATAAATGTAGTTTAAGTAAGTCTCAGAAAGTCACGGTTTCATCATACCCCAAATGGACATATTTTCCATGATTAACATAAATTGGATTATTGATTTCTGTTCTTCAGAGAGTACAATCAAACCTAACAAAGGGAAAGGATTAAAGTTTCTGCATCTATTTAACAAAAAAATAGTGAATTATTACAGAGTGCAAATTGGTTTCAACCATGTTTGCTAGGAAAAATTCTAGTTCTTTTGTTCTGGGTTTTATTCTTCTGTACAATCAGCCTCGTAAGAGATAGGCTGTGTAGTCCTTACTTGCACACATAAGCTTGTACTCACATGAGAGCTCCACTGATTTCCTGAACAACAGCCTGGGGAAGTAAGTCCTGCCACTTCTGCTGACCACTTAGCAGATGTGCAAATGACAATAAACATAAATAAGGTGTGTATTACTCAGGTCTGTGCTGTTGTGTTGGATTTGTGTGTGTGTGTGTGTGCGGGGGGGGGTGTTTTTTTGGTAGTGGGGGAAGGGCCACCTTGTGAGGGCAAAAAGCTTCCCTGGCTCCAAGGCAGAGACCTCCCAGCCCAGGCTGGGCCAATGAGCACTAGAGAAACGCCTCTGCCAATCCATATTTGAGGGGAAGGACTGTCCTGCAAAGAAGTAGGTGGGGGTGAACCTGGAGGAGAGGCCATTGACCTGAACAAAGGATGACCATTGGCCAAAACAAAGGACAGACAGACACAGAGAGAGCTTCATCGGTATGGAGTAGGAGAAGACAAAGTCCTCTGCAGTCCATGGGGATTCAATAGCGGAGCAGAGACCCACATGTAGGCCATGGAGGACTCCACACTGGAGCAGAGAAGCTGAGCCTGAGGGCAGTTGTGACTGGAACTGTGACCCCAAGAGTCGCTCCCTGTGACCCCCAGAGTGGGGAGTGAGTCTGCAGCCTGTGGATGCCCCATGCCAGACCCGGGGGCTGAGCCCACAGAGATCCGTGACTCCATGTGAAGCTTGTGTTGGAACATATTGTTCCTGGACTTTCATGCCGGGAGAGCGGCAGGGGTGAACTGACTTCAACCCCCATTCCCTGCCCCCTGTGCTACTGGGGTGGAAAGTAGAGATATCGGGAGCAAAGTAATTTGAGCCTGGGAAGAAGGGAAAGGTGGAGGAAGGTGTTGTAAGATGTGGGTTTTATGTCTAGTTAGATGAATGGCAATGAATTAAATTGATTATTCTTCTCCAAGTTTGAGTCTGTTTTGCCTGTGACCATAACTGGTGAGTGAGCTGTCCCAGTCCTTCATTCCTAATCCCATGCCCTCTTTGTAGTGACTCCCATCCCATCTCACCAGATTGGATGAGCAAACCAGTGAACCGCATGGTCCCACTGTGGGTCTAACCCCCACAACTGTGTATTCATTTGGAGTGCCACTTGTTGATAGGAGTGTGTCAGCTGATCTCAGAGCAGTGTGTGCACAAGAACAAGTGCTCAACAACAGGAGAATGGCTCAGGAAAGAAGGGTAAAAAATGCCACAGAAAACGAGACATTTCACCTCTTTGATTGTGGAGGAGGCACAAACCATTTATTACATGTGGTGGCTGGCAGAGAGAGAGAGAGAGAAGAAAGGGCTATTCAGACACCTGGAGAAAGTCAGGTTTTAGTTATTGCAATTTAGGTTAATTGATACATGTACCTTCACTGAGCCCACCGTGCCTCCTTTATGCTCACATCCCCTTCACAGACTGACTAAACATTTGATATTCTAGCATTTGATTAATTCTGTAACTATGATTCTAAAGACTGATGCTCTGCTGATGAGGCACCCTGCACATGGGCACTTCCTGCCCCAAGTAACTATCTTTCTAGAGAAGGAGACAAAGAACAGGAGGAGGGCACTTTATTTTCCTCACTTTAGAGATGAGGAATTGAACATAAGAGAGATTAACTGGCTTTCCAAAGGTTACCAAGGAAGCCTGTGTCAGAGCCAGGAACTAGTTTCCTCTCTCCTGATTCCCAAACTACAGTTTTAACTGTCCCTTCCTCTCAAGTAAGTGGAAATGTTTATGAATTGGTGATGCCAGTGAGGTCATACAGTGATGGGACATAAGCCAGTGAGTGAATGGGGATTTGTAGGTTGGGCATAAACCCAAACTATACATACAACTGTATAATCTCTGAATGTAAATCAAAATTGCTTTCTCTCTGCCAAGGATAGATGTATGCCTGCTTCTTTTTTTACAGTATTTTAGTAAATTTGGCTTGAAAGACTACTTCTCACCTCTAAAGGTTATCTGTTAATATCTACAATCCAATCCTGTTTCCCTTTGGGTTGAAGTAGTGCTGGGTGAATTACATGAATTCAGGTGAATGCTCAAGCTCATGACAATTAAATTTGCTACTCACTGTTGCCTGTCCCTGAACTTTCAGAGGAGAAACATTCCAGGGGAGGAAGAAGACAATAGAGATGTTCTCATCACATAATTTTCAGAGGATGGACAGAAAAAAAAAAAAAAAAAAAGGAAAAAGAAAGCACTCATGCCAAACCTACTGCAAATTTTCACATAATTTCTGTAAATGAGTTGCATTAGAAGACTCAACTGTTTAAGTTATGCAAAATCAATATGCTGTCATCCATGGATATGAGCACATCTCAAGGACAGCTTCATTTCCATAGAGGGGGGTGATTGTAGCTGAGGGTTGGAATTAACCCAGAAGAGCCTGTTGCACGTATTAATAGAACAGAAGCCCAGTAGATGAACATAGGGGTAATTAGATAAGGGTAATCAAATCTAGGAGAACTAAAGATTTACCTTGATAGCCATGAATCAGCATATAGCCTTTTTAAAAAAAAACCCCACCAAAACAAAACAGAATAGCATCACACTAATCAGAGGACTCACAAGCAAGATTACTTTTACCAAGTTTTGTTGAGAAACTTGGGGTTTTGGTCTGTTTCTTCCTACAGTCCCATTGCACTTTATTTCATTGCCAATATGTTTCATAGCAAATATGACTTCCAAATGTTAGATTGTATTACATGTGGTAGGTCCATCCTGACCCGGTGGTTTTGTTTAAAAACCACAATATATTCAGACAAACTGGATTCTCATAGGCGTGGCATGACTAGTGATCGGGGCTGGCTCGCCCTCTGTTGTAAATGTGTGTCACTGTTCCTTGTTGCTCACAGGTCAATACAAGTTCTTACCAACAACAGAGCTGGAATACATGGCACTTGCTCACCATTTGCATTTCCAGCCAGCGGAACAACACCTCAAAATCAATCAAATCTGCATTTTAACATACCAATCCCAACAACCCTTGCTTGAAAATATCTTAAATAACATTGGATTTAATTACTGGAGTATTATGTGGGAGCATTGAGATTTATTTCAAATTCATTCCTGGAATTTCTTAAAAGAAAACAAAGGAAACAGAAAACAGGACATCGGAGAGGATGAGGTTCTGGCAGCTTGGCATCTCTTTCATACTGTCATGGAAAGCAACTATGATGTCAAGTATTTTCTGCTTTGTCTGAACCACATTCTTATAAAGCAGAGGCAAAAAAAGATACTGGATGGAGATGGTAAGGCTGGTTTATGATGGGAAGGAATTTGGTACATTAAGTCTGAGTATGTTTGCATAAAAGAACTTGGAGTTTGTATGTTAGGAATATGGTAGGAAGCAGCAAAGAAAATGACAATGTTCTTGATCATTTTGCCCCATCTTGCCTTTCCCCTCCTTCAGACCATAAAAGATTTCCACCCAAGGCAGGGTACAGTGCCACCAGTCCACTTTCACACCCACTGCCTGACTCCATGAGTTAAAGCTCAGAAAACTTGCATTTGCATCCACCTCACATTTCTGACTGCTGCACGATGCTTTGCCCTCTTTCCTAGGGCTCTGCCCATTACCCTGATGCAGGGTGGGGTTATGCACACCTTATATTCTGTGAGCAGCAGAGTAGCACTCCTGTTCGGCAAGAGTTCAGTATCGTTGCTTTCCATCCCTTTTTCCTTTTTGGCACAATATAAAGTTGAGAGGATTCCAGACTTCTACAGGTTGATGTTTTCTGATTCAGAATGGACAAGATTGAACCTAAAGTTCAGGCTTTAAAGTTTAGGTGATACAATAATCCATAACTAAGCCCTGGAGCATTTGAGAGAGGTTCAAATTCTGACCAAGACATGCAGAGAAGTGAGTGAAAGCTGTAATTCCTCAGGTCCATGTGGGTGACTCAAAGACCCTGACCACAGGCAGGAACTTCAGCCCAGGTATACCCACACCCCTTTTTGGTCAGTGGCTAGTACCACCATCGATTGTTGGTGCTAGCTAGTGCTGGGACGATCTCCTATACAAACAAAACTTGCTTATAGGAGAAATTCCTTCTCATTTCTATCTCTATCAGTAAATTTTTAGCTTGTGTTCTGAACCAAGAACCCTCTCTCCTAATTCTACCTATTATGATTGGAGAAGCTGGTACTATTCAGACAAGTCTTGGATCTTTTAAAAATCAGTAAGCTACTGTCCTCCAAGATGATTTTGACAGTTATTTTCTGGTACACAGTGCTTGTTTTTGTCATGGTGAGGGATTAATGCACAATTTATATTTCCCTATATCCTTTGCTGTTGTGTATTTTTATATAGTGTCATTTCTTGTTTATTTCCTCCCTGAATTAAACTTCCCTCATATTTTCTGCTTCCTTTATACAGCTTTTTCTTCACATTAAACAATCTTACTGATACAGCAAAGCACTGACAAGGATGTACAAGACTCCTGTGAGACCTCATATGGAGTACCTCATATAACTCCTGATTGGAAACTGACAAAGTCTTGCACAGGTGATTGGGAAAAGGGAAGATTATCATATGAGAAAAAAAATAGAAGATCCTGGTTTGTTTAGCTCCATAAACTGAAAGCTGAGAAGGGGTATAACTGCTCTCTGTGCATCAGAGGGTTAAACACCAGCAAGGAAAAAAGAACTTTTTATGCAAAGGCTGATGTTGACATAAGAACCACATGGGTATAGGCTCGCTATGGATGTGTTAAGCCTTGGAGTTATGAGAATGTCCCTAATGGTTACAGTTCTGAGGTTCTGCAACTATCTTCCTATCAGAGTGGGGAAGGACTAACTGCTTCCAGGATGGAACTTGGTAGTTCTGTGGAGGAAGAAAGCATGATGTGGTGCCTGAGGTAGTAAAGGACCGAAGTCAGTGAAAACAGAGGTTAATTCCAGTTTATCTGGGGGCACCAAGTCCAGACTGTAACTTTACATTTCCAGAAGAGACTTAAGTGTTTTGTCTCCCATTATATCCCACAGAGAATGGAGAACAATACGACTCAGCCAAAAGTAGATACCAGCATTTTATCAGTTTCTACTAACTGTAATGAACAGACACCAACTTTTAAACACCTCAGATGTTTTTAGATGTTAGCACTGGAATCTCATTGTACTCTGAGCTAATTAATTGCATAGGCCGCAGGGTCTTGACTCAGTTGGCTAAGGAAAAGTGTCTTGTCCCATCTGAGAGGCCAGTAAGAAATCTGTAGGGACAAGCAGATATGGCATAGGACCTGCAGAAGACCTGCTCTCTTCTGAAGGAGCAGCGGGGGACTCAGAACACATGAGGGCATCTTAGAAAGCACAAGGTGCCTATATTTAGGTAACTGAATTGAACCCCAGACAGGGGGGAGCAGTGAATTGATAGTCACAACCTTGATAGCATTCGCCCCTCTCTCCTTGTCTCCTCTCTCCTTTTTCTGATTTTCTGTTGTATTTGTCTTACTTGGCTACAGCAGTTAGTTACATCAGAACAGGCTCCAGAATCTTGAAAAGCAAACAGAATTATGCATATTTAAACTAAAAAAGAAATCAACTAAGAGTGTAACTTTCCTTCCCATGCAAAGGCTTCCATGTGCGCTGGGCAAGTGAATTCCCTCTGTACAGCCTCAATCCTTCTACTGATTTTTCACTAATGTTCTCAGCACAGTAAACTGAGCATTTTAAGATTTACTATGAGGCTTCTCAATGACACCAGTTAGTTTCTTCTTAGCCGGCAGAAGTCTTTTCATAATGTAGGGCAAGAAGGAACTTTAAAGAAGGGCAAACAGCACCAAAAGGTAAAGCGTTGGTTTGCCGCAGGATCCCGGTTGCCAACCGTAATAAACATGCTCATTTCTGGATTTGTCTTTGGGGCTTTCCTTGCTCAGTGACGTTAAAAGTCTTGGCAGATGTTAAAAGTAAACACATTCTGCAGTGTTCGTCGCCTTTCTGTAGGGAAGGAAGGTGTGACTGATCACTGCCTTGCAACCCCTTGATAAAAACAATCAATGTTACCGAGGCACGTGGAAGGAAAGAAACCCAAGCCAGAGTGTGGCGAGGGCTTCTTGTGGGAGTAAGAAGGGAAGGAGAATAAGACAGAAGATTTAAGAAGAGACAAGAGATTATGCAAATACGAGCTGTGAATAACGTCCTGGCAGTACAACCCCTCTAGAGATAACTTGCCACCTGCATTTCTATAATAGGCACCTCTAAGTCAGTGAGCAAAATGGAGCAGCTTTTGAACAAAAAGGGAAGGGGAAGAAAGAAAAATCAGACTAAGTGCTTTTTAATTCTATCCACGTTAAACTCTAAATGCTGCCAAAAAGCCAGTAATAAAATTTAATTCTTTCTGAGGACATGACAATCAGTCATCCGACCAAGAATCAAAGTCTCCTGGGAGTGTTTCTCCCATCATGGGGCTTGAGTAGAGTTGACCCTCTCAGCATTTCATATTTCATAATTGAACTCAATGTCCCTCACATTTTTAACATCTTCCTAGATTAAAAAAGACCATTAATCACTCTCTCCTAAGAGCAGTGCTGAAGAGGGAAGTAGGACACTGGGCGCAGCTCAGAGAGGCCTGGGAAATTAAGGTGATCGGTGTCTCGGTGCGTGTATTAGTACAAGTTTGTCTCTGTGTCACAAACAAATAAAAAACTCCCTGCAGACACATTACAGGCCCCAATATATTGCTCCAATATATATGATCTACCACCACCTGAAGAGTTTCACTCCAGAGATGGTGGCGTATAACTGAGCACCACAGTTCTGAGGCTTATCTCTGGAGAAGTTAAGAAAAAAAAGAAAAAAAAAAGAAACCCTTTTTAACTGGGTGCTTTGTTATGATTTATACATTTCTTTTTTGAATAGCTGGGGTTTATCTTCTTCAGCTGCAGGAACTTAGAACAAATGATATATGAAAACATCAACCGAGAGCCTACACTAATGCCTGACACAAACATGTCACTTGAAATTTAAGTATTTATTTATTCATTTATGTTTTTGTAGTTTCTTCTTAGGTGCAGAACCTTTGTGTTTATTATAATAATGGTGACAAAATGTGGGAACAGGGTGGGGGGGAGAAGAACAAACATAAATTCAAGTGAAAAAAAATCAGCAACACCAGAGACAGAGGAACGGTCCTTGCAGAGGTGGGGCAGCGGCTCCTTTTCTTTGTTTTTTGCTTTAACTGAGGAAAACCCAGTTGGGGAGCGGACTGTCCCCTGGGTCTGAGGCTAGCAAGGCATTTTGGGCAGGAGGAGAGGCTGAGGGACAGCAGAGGCTGAGGAGCCTGAGGGGCCCTGGAGCAGCCAGAGTCCTCTGAGAGGAGCGAGGTTGTGCCCCATGGACTGTGGTGAGTCCAAGGCCCAGGCGGGACCCCACCGGCCAGGGATTGCCCCAAACCCAGCAGCAGGGTGGTCCTGCCACCAGCACGGCTACAAATTGCCGTGGCTACGGGCCTGGTGGAGAGCAAGGAGGTGTTGGGAGAGGGCTCCCCTTCCGCTTGGTCGATCCACAGGGAGAGCGTGGGGCTGGGGGGAGCAGTCGAGCGAGAAGGGGACAAAAGCGGTGGCCGGGGCTGGCGGCTGGAGAGGGGTGCCTGGCTGAAATCCTTCACAGCACCAGGACACAAAACCTCCTAAATCTTCATCGGAAAGTCATTAGAAATCTGTCGGAGGGGCCGGGTGCAGATTGCCAGGGGAGGGAACTCAAAAGCCCCTCTGGGCTCCACAATACCTGAAATGAACTGGAAGGGCTGGGGTGGGTCTGGGGAGCAGATTTCCTGCCATAACTAAAGCCCTCTTTCAGCCGGCTTTGCAACAGTTTTACGATGTGTTAGAATTTACATTCACGTGTTGTTAACCATTCTTCGGTGCAATGAAACGTTTTATCTGTCTGACCTCAACCTTTGCCATATGCTGGTGCAAACTGTTCAGTTTAAGCCTGGATGAGTTTAAGAAAAGGAGAAAAAAAAAAAAGAGGGGGAGAAAAACGAGGGTTCGCAAAGCACATTGCTGGGTAGGCTCAGTTGTTGCTCTTGATAGCTGCCTTCCTCTCCATTTTCCATGGAAACGTTTTGAAAGCCAGTTCCATAAAAAGAAAAAAGAAAGGAAAAAGAAAAAGATCCATGCTGATAAATGAATAGTGGCTCAGAACATGCTAGCTCTTCACTAATTGTCCACTTTACTTATGCTCCTTCATGTCTGGTGATTCCTTTTATATTGTGGAGAGACAGCAATGAAACTTCATTATACTGCGTTAAGGAGAGGTGTATGGAATGCATTTTAAATTGATCAGCATTAGTTTTATAAGATTTTTATTTATTTTATCCTAATTTCCTGATTGCTTTCTCAGCCTACTTTGTTTGAAAGAATAAGAGATGGGGATAATGGAAGGAAAGTGATAATTTTGTGAGGCAGCCTGGTAATTCGTCATGAAAGACCCCATTTTGTGTTTTTGAACATGTGCCTGCTTGACTTGCAAATTCCACCCTCTTTATCTTAGGGACATGCACTGCAGCGTTGCCCCAGACTTGCTATTTGATTTCTCTGAAATTACGGTTATGTACCTGTCTCTGCATTTTGTCTCTGGTGTCTAGATGTGGTTCGGTGTTTCTTACCTTGTGTTTTGGGTGGAGTAAGCAATCCAGAGTATGCTTCCTAATATATGCAATGGATTTTCAAGGAATTATTGTTATTTCTCTACTGAGAAACATCAGTTTTCCTTCATCACACAGGTGCTTCTGGAGTCTAGTAAGAATGTTGGCACTGAGGAAACCTGGCTTCAACTTCGCTTCCTTGAGCTTGGTCTTGGACTAGTCCTTAAGGAGGATATCTACAAAGGTGCTATAATGTTGTCATGTTCAGCAGCAGGGTCACCTGGGGATCAAAAAAGCTTGAGTATCCCCTGTTCAGCTGTGAAGTCCATGCCTGAAGAAAGTAATTTAGCATATTCATAGAGTTGTTTATGAGAAGGCTTTCAATGCTTAAGAATATTACATTATTTAGGTGTTAGGTAAGTCCTTGGTGAATGAACTAGTAGCACTTAAGTTCCTGGCGGCCTCCAACTCCTTTCATGAATCTCATTGATGCTTTGTGAGCCTCCCTCTATAAAACCACAGTGGCCTTGGGAGGCATTCAGGTAAGACAACTTTCATGGCTAGATGAGACTTATATACTTACTGTAATAATGAATCCCCAAATGAAAAACCTAATTAGGTATGTTAGAATTGTAAGCTGATACAGCCCTGTGGTGCTTTCACTTGGCTAGCACTTGGCTAGCAGCCAAACACAGCTGTTCACTCACTCCTCCCCACCTCCAGGCCTTAGGGGAGAGAAATGAGTGTCAAGGGTAAGGAGACTTGTGAGTTAAGAACAATTTAATAATTGAAATAAAATAAAACTTAAAATAATAATGATATTAAAATAATAATAACAACAATAATAGTAGTAATTAAATATGCAAATGAGTGATGCACAGTTCAATTGCTCACCAGCCACAGACCAAGCCCAGCCCGTTCTTGGGTAATGATCCCGGAGGAGTGACAATCCTGAAACCAAAACTGCAATCCTGGAAGAGTGAGAGCCCAAGTGAAAGCCAGAGAGAGCAAGAGAGGAAGAGACCCTCATTAATATACTGGACATGACATGCTATGGTATGGAATATCCCATTGGCATATCCAAATGCCAGTTTAGCTTATTAATTTAAATATTCCTCCCCCTCCTTAGATCTTGCACTTTTAGACTAACAAAACACCGAGTCCTTCAACTTCCAATGACAAAATTAAGACATTGGTATGTTATCAATGTTTTTTTCATAACAAATCCCGTGTTGAAACCAAAATACAGTACTATTCTAACTACTAGAAAGAAACCTAGCTCTGTCTCAGCTAAAAACCAGGACAAGCCTGTCTGTAATCCCTGCGCTGGACCAATCGTTGCTGCATCCTCTTGCAGTGTATATTGCTGCATTTCATGGTATGTGGCATGCCTCACAGGGAAATAAAAATCATTGTTGCTTTCTGTGAAACTCTGCCAACCTATCTTGCATTTTCATAAGTAATTTTCATTCTGCTATGGTCTGTTACACATGATGTTTTGAAAGAATGGGAAAG